>NC_060155.1:13059167-13258106 GCF_021292245.1 Micropterus dolomieu | reverse complement strand
TGCTGCTCGAAATTTAAATTACTATCAAACCAGACACCAAGGTTCTTTGCCACAGGCTTAATGTGATTTACTAGGGAACCAGCAGATGGCAGTATTTGTTTTGCCATCTGCTGGGACCCAATGACCAGGATTTCTGTTTTGTTTGACATCCATTTTTTAACTTCACAAAGACAGTCGGTAAGTGAACTCAGCATTCCAGGGTCTGTGGATCTGACGGGCAAGTATATCTGTGTGTCATCAGCATAAATATGAAAAGAAATGCCATGTTTATGGATAATATGTCCAAGGGGAAGCAGATACAAGGAAAACAAAATGGGTCCCTGAGGCACACCATATTTAACTGGACAGAACGAAGAGACATAGTTGTTTACAGACATGCAGAACTTCCTATTTGACAGGTAGGATGAAAACCATTCTAGGGCAGTACCAGAGATCCCCACCCAGTGCCTCAGTCTGTCTAACATGATGTTGTGATCAATGGTGTCAAAAGCAGCGCTAAGGTCCAGGAGTACCAGGACTGAGCACATACCTTCATCAGCAGACATTAAAAGGTCATTGGTGACTTTAAGCAGGGCAGTCTCAGTGCTATGGTACTTCCTGAAACCAGATTGAAACTTTTCAAATATTTTGTCATTTTCCAGTACAGTGAGCAGCTGTTTCGACACAATTCTTTCTAGAATCTTTGCAATAAAAGGCAGTTTTGAAATTGGTCTAAAATTTTGTGGGAGGGAGGGAACTAAACCAGGTTTCTTTAAAAGTGGGTTCACGCAAGCCGTTTTAAAATAATAAAGTTACACTTCACAGTAAAAGCACCCAATGTAAAGTAGTTAAATCAAATAGTTGAAACAATTGGTTTTGACAACAGCCACTCCACATAAACCAGTATCTTGGATGTCCTTTAAAAAATGGACTGTTTATTTTTTTCTTTGTGGGTTATTACTATTTAATTTAACTTATAGATCATTAGGTTGTCAGCACCTTGACCCGAGAGTACATACTAAGAATAAAATAGAAATATTGCCAAATTAATCAGCTTGCTCTTCTTCTGTGCTCAGATTAAAGCAAAGCCTGTCTGACACGTCTTGCACACTAAGAAGATAGGCAAGCGTTTTTCTGAAGCTTGATATCTGCCAAATTCAGCCGAATAAGCAGCACTACATTAAGCATGAGTATGATGTGGTGAAATAAGTGTGTAGCAGCCCATATGTTGAAGCGCCAGTATTTATACGTAATCCTCATAATTCCCATGACACAGCACACAGACTTCTGAAAATATCTCTTTCATTAATAATGGAAGAGGCTGTTCAGTTATAATGTCTAACATTACTGCGGTTCTTCTCTTTACAGAAGAAGCTACACACAGTGCTGCAATGTGTGCTACCCCTTGTTTTTGTTCATCATACTAGCTGCCTGCGTTATGGCCTGTGCTGGACTCATATGGATGCAGATTGCTCTGAAAGAAGATCTAGACACACTGAAAGAGAAGCTGCATAGCAGTAAGACTCACTGTCACGCTCTCTCACACATACACACAGTTACCTTGGGATGGTCCTAAAACACTTAAGCACACTTAAACCTGTTATATCTCAGTTAGACAGTTGTTTGTTATTTTGTTTTTAACACAGCTGTCAACAGACTGTATAATGTTTTTGTAACAGTGGAATCCAGCCAGAAGGTGTCGTCAAGTGAAATACCAAAACTAAGCGAGGACCTTAAAAACAAGGAGCGAAAGCTTGACGACATTGAAAACGGGGACAAAGGGTTGAGCAAGCTCTGGTCTAACCTAACAGAAATGAACAGAAAGGTCAGTTCTTTTCATCTCAGGTTACAGGTACAATTACAAGTACAACTTGAGCAAACGTGCAATTTTCTCGGTGTTGCTACAAAACCAGTACCAGAGTACTGGAGTTTACACTGGAATAGTTTGAGTATGTAGTATTTTTACTCACTGTTTGTCAGTGTAGAATGGCAATATTCTTTTAAAATGACTGACTGTGTGTGACAACCAAACGGGAAAAAAAGATTGGTAATTCTGTCTGAGAGTTGTAACTAAAGGTCTTGGGTCATTTTACTCCTGCAGATCAGTTTGCTGGAATCTGCAGTAAACCATTTAAAGGCAAACTTGAAATCAGCGGCTGATTTAATCAGCCTTCCCACCACGGTTGAAGATCTTCAAAAGGTAAAGGGCAAAGCAAGATGGAATTACAAGAGAAATTTGGTTGAGAATCTATCTATTAATATTCAAATGTTTGTTTCAAAACTGACCTTGCAGAGTATTTCTCTTTTCCAGAGTGTTGCTACAATTGGCAGCACACTAACAAGTGTACAGCACGATGTGAAGACTATGCAGGCTGCTCTTGAAAATGAGAAAAAAGATGACGACTTCAAGAAGAAAATGGTAAATTAACAACGTACTGTGGGTATAACAACGTGTTCAGATATGCAGCTCCATGTTTATTTTGAGATTACGGTGTAGGCTTTCATCTTTCCTTCTTTTTATTTAGATATAACATTGTTTATATGTATTATTATGTTTTGGCTTAGTGTTAAGCTTTTATTTTTGTAACTGATGTATAAGGAACCTTTTTTCACATGAAGTTTGTGTGTCAATCATCCACTTATATCTCAGAATGAATCAGCAGTTGTGACTTCTGTTTACTGCGATGATAAATGTTTGCAGTGAGAGGCAGAATATTCAGCGAGAATAGCCTTACCTTTCACAATGATTTTTTAAACTGTATTTTACTGAAATGTCAATACGGTGTTTTGGGCAGCTGACAAACATCACAGAAGAATCTGATACTCCTGTTAGCTCCACTATTTCACAGGGGCAATGGATTTTTTATGAGTTGAAGTCAAAGTTGGATTTCACTTGTTGTTCTTTTTTTACATCTCTACACTCGCTGCAAACATTACTGGAGGCTGCTTTTCTCATTTATTATTTATATATGAATGTATGGAGAGTTAACAGTGAATTACTTGTATAAGTTGGCACATCGTTGTTTAATGTACTACTTCTCAGCTCCTAGTTGTAGTAGTGCTTGTGCATATTTGTCTCACTCAGAATTGAGGCAAATCTAATTCCATATGGCCAAGATGAGTCTGTTGATGAAATGCCGGCTGATCTGCTTAGCTGTGGCAGGAATCCAAACCCGAAGCTGTGGCGAGCTTTGCCACTGCCCGATTAATTTGTTTTATTTGTTTACCCACGCACGCATGGATGTTTTTCCAGTTCCTGTCAGGCTTACATTGAAAGGAGTCGTTGGGTTAAGAAGGTCCTGTCATTTCTTGGATCCACGCATTGGGTTTTCATTCATAATACATGAAACACGTGCCAATCTATTTTGGGAGCTTAGATGCTTCAGTTCACTGAGTAAAACTAGGTCGGATATCTGAGACAACTGCAGAATATTTCCTCCACTATATTTTTTGTAAGAAAAGTAGGACGGGGAAAAGAGGATCGGGAAATGATTACACTTTTATATAATTATTATACAGTGGCCTCAATAATGATGTGGTCAGTGATGAAGTGCTAGCTGGCTGAGATCTCCTTAGTCTTATAACTTTGGATTTTGACCAACACTCTTAGTCTCTGTCGACCTGCCTAACCTCCCAGGACGCATAACCTGATCTGATATGAACCTATAGAAATCACGACTGATGTCCTTTTGGTTTAGAAATTGGACGCCCATGAGAAACATCATGTAACAGTAAACTGCGGGTTGTTTTTTTTTTTTGTCATAGGACATAACAGACCTGAGAAAAGCAATGAATGAGGCTAACAAGACAGAGGAGCTGCACCATACACAGGCTGATGAGCAGATCCACATTCTCCTCTCTACAGTTGCAGATCTTCACCAGAGAGTGTCGTCATTAGAGAACCGGTCAAAGGAAAGCGTGAGTAATATGGAGCTTCACACTTTATTTCTGCATTTTAAGAGTTGAGCCTTTGTGGCATTGTGGTCAGCATATTTTTAACCCACAAGCAACTGCAGAAGTAAGTAAGTAAGGTTGCTTTAATAGATCACTTTTCACAGACCAAAGTCACAAAGTGCTTTACAAGAGAAAAATATAAAAAAAATAGAACAATAAAATAGAAGCAACATTGTAAAAACAACGGACCTTAAAACACAGATTGCACACAGCGAGACAAAGGCCAGTTTAAATATGAGAGTAAACAACAACTTAATGCATTTCACATTTCATCTTCCATCTGTTCTACAGTCAAAGGACAACGAGGCAGCAACTCCACTGCCAATCAACAGTGAAAGTCCAGCAACTGAGACGGTGAACGAAGCTATGACAACCAAAGTATCTCCTGGTGATTTGCAAGGTACAGAGCAGTTTATTACAGTGGTTTTCTTTGCCTTATGTTACATATTTAATATTTCTTCTCTTATTTTCACAGAGAGAGCCACACCACTGACAGAGCCTCAGAAAAACAGACGTCCACGCTTCTCAACTTCAAACCGCTCTAAGAGAAATGCTGACACAACATGCCCAAAGGTGTTCCTGCCTGGTGTCAATTCTCTGAAAGGTGCACACTACCACTCCAAAGCTTTGTATCATTTTAGAAAATACACATATTTGTTTTCTTTCCAAATCCAAAAATAGTTTAAAACCACTCTCGTGTCTGTCCAGTAAACATAAGGCTATACTATATGTAGTCTCCCCTTCACACAGTTAAGACAAGACTTCAGCAAGTTACTATTCCAAGCCAAGAAATACACCCACAACACACCGTAAAACCTTAACTTGTTTTGTGTACACTTCATTTTCTTGTAAGGATGAACAAATGAGTTATAACATTTTCATTAGTGTGCTTTTGAGCTGCTGGTAGAGGATTTTTTTACCTTTGCAGAGCCAGGCTAGCTGTTATCACCCATTTCAAGTATGTCACGCCTAGCCAACAGCTTAGGTTGACATACTGTAGCTTCATATTTAACGGACAGACATGAAAGCGGCATCAGTCTCTCGGGCAAGAAAACAAATAAGGGTATTTCCAAAGATGTCGAACTATTACTTGAAAGAGGTAGTATTTTGCTTTTAGGCTTTTTCCACTTGATTTATTGTGTTATATATTGTTTTTGTGCATGTAATAGGTTTGCAAAGTGAAAACCCCCAAAGTCCATCCTAAAGGGCGTTACCCTCTACCACAGAAAACACTGCTCCTAAACTGCCTGCAAACAGCTTCTTTGTAGTCCAGCCTTTAACCTGTCTGTGTAACTTTGTAACACGCATCATAATGCTCGCCTAGCAGTTAGTGTGGCACGTCCTCAAAAACATGGGTGGAAAAGCACTGTGAGCTATAGCCCTGCCCTACTCTACTCTCTAAATGAAATTATGAACCTGAAAATTAGCATAATATATACCATTTAAATGCTATAAATTATATTGTAAATAGTAAGGACATTTTCAGTTTTGCAAAGTGCCCTCAAAGACAAACCTGCGTTTGCATGTTTCTGAATCAAACTGTTCTATTTACAGATTTGGAAGACATCTTCCAGCAGGCAGGCATTGGACGTAATTCACTTGGATTGACCTACTATGCCCTGAGTAAAGTATTTGGAACATCAACTCCCAGTGCTCGTACCATGGAGTGTTTTGACAATGACGGGGACCAGAGGTACTCCCTGATGGAGCTGAGAGCTGCTGTAGGTTTGTGATCACATTATCACTGACAGCAGTGAACAGTATTGACTACCCTGGGGGTTCGGAGATCCCGGCCCTTTTCTGTAATTGCTGCACTTTTGTGAACTGAATATTTATCATACTGATTGTGGAACAATGGCGCTGGCATGCCCCCCATACTCACTCCCTCTGCCCAGTCCATTTTGACACAACCTCGTCCACAAAACGTACGCTTACATTTTAAAATTAATCTATAGGAGTTCTGTATGCAGAATATTCAGCTCTTATTTTAGCAAATCCCATGGTTTATATGAAATAAATCATGAAAATAAGTGTTGTGAATAATTTTGAATCCCGTTTTCCACCCTCAATTCTCTCAGTTGCTGTTTTCCTGCACCTGTTTTAAAACAATATATATATTATTTCAACTGATCGGTCTCATCTTGATGTAACGTTTTTTTGTATTTAGCTTCTCTGGTGGCTGTACTTGTCAGTCTATTGCATTTGTCCCCACCCATCTAGACAAACACCTGTTGCAACTCACCTGAACCTTATTTATAGAACCCGAGATAGAATTTAATGAATGTTTACAAATGACTACTAGAAACTGATTTCAGTCTTTTGTTTTGTTTTTAGACAGATTCCTAACTTAACTGAAACACAACTGAGCATAAGAGTGGGGATTTACATAATGCTCTTTTCTTAACTTAAATTCAGATTTCTTTCTGTTCAGTGTGCTTTTTGTTCTCATCTTCAATTAGTTGCTCCATTTTCATTGGGATTGGTTTTTAGTTCATCTGTATATTTATCTGTATTTTTTTTGCAGCTTTCAGTTCTACAAGTTTTGAAGGGCTATGAACACTGAATCATTCAGAAAGATATTTGAAGTAGTAAATTATGAGGCATATGTAGCAATAACAAAGTGACATAGATATTGCTTGTTTAGAGTTGCAGCAGACAGAAGGCACACCTAGCTCACAATGTGTAACAGGTAGCATACGCACTGACTCACTCTTTACTTGATTTATTTTATTCCATTTTATGGGCCTAATAATGGTGTATTTACATAAATTTGTCATACTCAAACATTGTTGTATACTGTAAAAATGGTTTAAATGTATTCAACACATGTTGTAAAGGAGTTCGGGTTTGCTTTATAGTCTTAACCTCAACAGTGTACATCTTTTAAATAATTCTGTTGTGCTTTGCATGTTGCTTATAATGTAACATGAACAAATTATTTATAAATGTAACATAGCAAGCAGACTGCTTGTTTTTTGAGCTCAAACAACAGCTTTGGCCATCATGACAGATTTTTGCATCCATGCTGCTACTGTACATGGGAGATTTTATGAATGTGTTTTTGTGTGAGCATCAATGAATAAACAGTTAAAAGGTTTGATTGTGGTCCATCTGGTGTTTTAAGTCGTGAACTGAGACAGCACAGTGTATAAACAGTGTTTTACAAGAATGTTGCACATGACATTGATCTCATTTTGAAACACAGATGTGGTGACAGTATTTTAACGAACATATTTACAATTGTTGACAGATTTGTACACTAACAATCCCTCCAAGACCAGTGTTATCAGCATTCTGGACAAACTTTGGGTCTGGCCTCTATCTCACGTTTACACGAGCTCTAGAGCAACTTAGGCTAGTGCCCCTTTAGCCCTCCAGTCCCGGGACAAAAGCCCCAGCAGCTCTTCTTCATCCTCCTCCTCTTCTTCTTCCCCGTTAGCATCTGTCTCCATAAGTTCATCCTTTCTGGCAAGAGGCTTGCTCTTCACCACCACATCCCGCTTGTCTCTCAGAACTTCCACCCTTTTGTAACACTCAATTTGTTCATCGATTTCGTCAATCTGGCGCTCAAGCCGCCCCTCCTCGTCGTCCTCCGCCACGATGGCCTCTGATTTTGTGTTCACCTGCCGTATCTCCTTTTGAAACTCTTCCCACTCCTTGTCCATTTGATCTTTGGGTGCGTCGACGTTGCGCACTTTGGCATCTCTTACAGGATCGTCGAAGAAGCCCTCCGGCAGGGCCTCGGCTGTGTTATCTTTCTTTTCTGTGCTTTTCTCCTGCACGTCTGCTTTGAGGATGGATCCTGAATGGGAGATGGCAGGTGTGGGTGGGATGGAGCTGTCAAAGAAATCAGCTGGTAGTCCTGCAGCTTCAGCCTTTTCAGGAGGGAGGATTGTGGTTCCTGACTGACCTGCCTCTTTAGCGCTGTCTTCATCATCGTCGTCGTCGTCCTCTATGTAAACTCCAGCCAACAGACTCAGACCTGCAGACTTTTGAGTAGAAACCGTTTCCTTTTCACTGGGTTTCTCGAAGAAATCTCCTGGCAGCCCTGATCCAGACTGGCCTGCTCCCGACGAGGGTTTCGCTTTTTTCCCGTTAACTTCCGCGTTGTCTTGTACTTTCCTCTTCACTGGTTGACTCTGTGGTGCCACTGCCGGACTCTTTCCTCCCTTCAGCTCGGCAACTTTCTCTTTGTGCTGTTTTCCAAGAACATGAGCTGGCCACAGTAGTTCGGACTTCACCTGCACATTGCACAGGACGCAGCTGAGGTGCCCGAGACTGTTGTATTTAGCAAAAGGAGACTCAACGCGCTTCTTGTCTGTTGTTTGTCTTTGTTTTTCCCTCATAAGGCGCCGGAGTTCCTCCTGATTTACAACTTTCTTCCCTTTCTTAGAAGTTGCCATTCTTCAAAACAACGCAGCTTGCTAGCTAGCTATTTGCTTGCAATGACGTAAAAGTGCGTCTCATGAAGATGACGTACCCTGCATGAACTCGCGCTCAAACTGTGGGTTGTAAAGAAATCTCGCGAGATGTGTTGCTGGCAGCAAGCTATCAGAGATGTTAGCTCAGCTGGCTATTCCCCCTGTCCACCTGAATTTTGCCGCAAAGCAAACTGAATCGGTACAATTGTGAAACGTGTATCCAAGGAGCGGCAGACGACACAATAATGTAGTCGTTTTATATTCGTTTATATTCTTAGGTGTATGTTAATTTAGTGCGTGCGTGTTCTGTTATGTTTAATATTATTTTCTGTTTTCATCGCCGCACCCACCATATTAATTTTTTGTTGTGGGCTAACAGCTAGCTAATGTTTGCGTTTGGAGCTGGACAGCAGGTAGCGTTATTGGAATCAGAGAGAAGCCAGCTACGAGAAAGCGTCGCGATTGGCTAATATTACTAAGAAGCTAATTTGAAATTAGATTTGAAGATATTGCTTATGCTGACTAGTCCCTGTTTTCTGCCACATCTTCACCAGCCTGTAGACCAGTAAATAAATTAGTTATCCTGGTAACGTACGGTAACGTTAGTCATCATGACTGGTGAGAAGATACGCACCATGCGAAAGGACCACAACAAACCAAACAAAAATGAGGAGATAATGGAAACCTACGATGAGACGTCAAAGGAGACTATCCCTAACGGAACCGGTAACCATCTCAAATCCAACAAGGCTTTTCAGAAATCAGTCAAAACCTCGGTACTGCAGCAGCAACAGCAGCTCAACGCAAACAACATTAACGGCAATTCATCCTCAATTGGCACCATTGTTAATGATAACAACAAGAACCCAATAATCCTGACAAATGAGGACTTGGACTTTCCTGTTCACGAATGCGTGTTCAAGGCAGATGTGCGGCGGCTCTCATCTCTCATCAGGACCCATAGCATCTCCCAGAAAGATGTACATGGTAAACTTTTACCTATTTGTCTTTTAAGCAATTAGTTAAAATGCATTATATAACAAGTATCTCTGATCACAGGTGGAATTACTGATCAGTATTAATATTTCTATGTATGGAGATTATCTAAAATGCCTCTCTTTCAGGGAACACACCTCTTCACCTGGCTGTGATGCTGGGCCACAAAGGTAAAGCTGATAAGCATTATAAAAATGTATTGACCTCGTTATTTAATCTTAACAGCCTATTGTCATAACACAGGATTAACCACAATGAACAAAAAGTTTTTCAGAGGGTAATCTACCTCAGTTTGAGCCCAGATATTACAGTAAATCTGCTGTGCTCCATGACCTTGCATCTGTCACAATGTCACTTTATTGAAAGAGTATTTGGCATCCTCATTAAAGGCCCTTTTTAAAGCACTTCAGTTCTCCTTACTTTTTTTGGAGTAGCCTCCATACTGTCTGACCTCTGTAGTGATGTGATAACACACTGTTGGTATAACATAGTAGTTAGGCTTAGAAACTCCACATAGATTACTGTTTGCATGCAATGCTGCCAGTTTATTTATTTAAGGACAGCAATACTTGGTTTTGCGGTGCAGAATAGTCAAGTCAATTATATATAACCCTAAATCACTATTTTGCCTAACAGTGCTTTACACCCTCTATCATTAAGCCCTCAATTTGGATACCAAACCACTCCACAAAGCAAACACTTTAGCAGGGAAAAGTGTGAGAAATAGTACAACAGAAGAGGGATCCCTCTTCCAGTACAGAAGTAGTAGTTGCTGGTGTTATTGTTGATGCTGGCCTTGATGAATGATCTGAATGTACAGAAAAATATGCATAACGAGTCAAAAATGAGTAGATCTTAAAATCTTAACATTTAACTTTTGTATTCCACATGACTGCTCAAAACAACATAGAAGGAATGGTGACAATACACAGAAATGACAATAATGTACACATAATTACATTTGTCTCCATGTTAATATTTTGTGTTTTCCTTTCAGAATGTGCCCTCCTACTTCTGGCCCATAACGCTCCTGTAAAAATAAAGAATGCACAGGGATGGAGCCCTCTAGCAGAAGCCATCAGCTACGGCGACAGGCAAATGAGTAAGTTATATAAACACTGCACTGAATAGCTGTCTGCTGCCACAGAGTTTTCGTATTTGGGTGTGTTTATGATAATCTTATGGTGTACCTGCAGTCATACACTAACATTTATAACACCCCCGTATGATGGGTCTATAGATTTATAACAGCGTCATGATGTCAACTCTAGTCACTATTTGTTGGTTAGTCATTCTGACATCTGGAATGGCTTTCTGCATGACTGCTATATCATAACAATACAATACAAAATCTTATTGTAAATTAAATCTCCATAGTCCGTGCAGAAACATTCTGGCAGTGTGAACGGTTTAGAGTCTTCTCTGATACCTCTGTACAAGCTTGGCATCTGTGGGTTTTGGGCGGAATTTTTCACATTCTTCATCAGTCCATTCAAGTTGCAAAGAACATGTCAAGATTACTACTTCCATATTCTGGTTAACAATGTGTACATCATTAACAAATATCGTCATCTTTGTTTTTTACAAATTGTGGAAAAAAGCAAATACTCTTGGAGGGCACATCATATATGTGAGTGTTCGAAGGACCTTTTATGAATCATTTAATTGTTTAAAGGTGGCAACTGCTATACGGCTGTTTAGCTAAAAAGCTAAACGAGGGGATTTTCTCTGAGCCCTCGGCATCCAGATGGGCTGGAACGCAGCCTGAACGACGGCTTAGTGTTAGCAAGCCCTGAGCTTACAGCCTGGTCACTCCCCTGCTTAATGAGGCTACTGCTTTTAGATCTGCCATCCAGTGAAGAAGAGTCAAATGACATGTGAAAGGCACCAACTAATGCCTTTCGGATGAATTCATTGCTCTGTCCTTTTTTAGGTGCGGTGCTAATGTTGCATACCGAACTAAATATAAAAGATAAAGGCCAGGCTAAGTGTCCAGTAAAGGGGCTGTATACTAAATGATTTATCTCCGTTTCTGTGATAAAGCTGAGCTGACAAAATTTCTGTTTGGCTGTAAAGATAACCCAACTGTGAATGATCAGCATTCACTTCTTATACAGCCTGTGATGGAGGTTGTGAGGCCCAGTAGTTTGAGGAATGACCCTCATCCTTGTTAGTATGCGTCCCGACTCTTTGTGCCTGCTGTGGCAAGCTGGCTTGGGACTGGGACCAGGAGTTTTGCTTTGAGAAGGTCACATCACTCTCAAGGGTGATGGGGAGGCAGAGAGGGGGCTGGGTACATTCACACCATCAGCTAGGACATGCAAAGAAAGCAAGGCATGGGGTATTTAGATCATAGGGTTCAACAACATGCAGCACACAGCTGGCTATCACTTAGTGAGAGGGCCAAATAGACAATAATGGGTGCTTAGTATCAAATGCGTGGGTTACAGCTTTTCATGAAATACTGCAGTCTTGTCATCAGTCATCACCTTTTGCTTTTACACATGCGCACATTGTGTCAGCAGCTCGCTCACTGTTTGCCTGTGTGTGCAATGATGAGCTGCCTGAGCGAAGCAAGAGAATCAGAATCGGCTTTATTGTCATGAAGGTTTACACATGCATAGAATTTCATATGGTATTTTGGTGCATAACAGTAAACATAGTAGGTAGAAAATATTAGAAAGATAAAGCAAGTACTGCAGGTCAAGAATCATAAATATAAAATTGTAAAATATCCAATAATATATAAAAAATGTAAAAGAATAATGGGAGTTGGGGTTATAAGAGTCAGTGTCAGTGGTTGTCCTGATGAGTCCAATTGTAGAGATGGTATATTGCAGTCAATTACCTTCTCTTCCGAGTGAATGATAGGCTGCAGTCTGCCATTGTCCTTGGCAGTGGAAGCAGGGTCGAGATGGTGATGGAGGAGGTGAGGATGGACTCTGTGATGGAGGTGCAGAAGTGCACCATAATTGTCTTCAGCAGGTTCAACTTCCTCCACTGTCGCAGGACTTCCTATGTGACTCCACAGTGTTGACTGGATCACAGACTTCCTCAGGCACACTCAGATGGGAGAGCTTGTCCTCCAGCACTGCCAGATGATGGTGTTAAAGGCAGCGCTTAAAATCCACAACCAGGATCCAGGCATCGGTTCCTGAGATGTGAAGGCATCATCTACAGACCTGTTTGCTTTGTAGACAAACTGCAAGGGATCCAGGAGTGGGTCTGTAATGGTTTCCAGGTGGGACAGCACAAGGCGCTCAAATGACTTAATGTCCATAGAGGTCAGGGTGACAGGTCTGTAGTCGTTAAGTGCTGTGGTCCTTGTTTTTTGGGGACAGGGATGATGGTGGAGGATTTAAAGCAGGCTGGCACATGGCATGTCTACAGTGAGGTTTTAAAGATGAACACTGGAGACAGCTGATTGGCACAGTGCTTCAGGGTGGATGGGAAGACAGAGTCTGCAGTATGGGAGAGGGGAGCCTCTGGGGTGGGCAGTTGTTGAAGGGCCAATGCCCTTGCTGAGGTGGAGGAGATGGAGCTGGTCGATGGAGTCACAGGGGGGTGATGTCAGAACTGTGTCATTGTCTTTCAAAGCGACAGTTGAACTCATTTATTTCGTTGGCCAGTTGTAGATCGTTAGTGGATTTTGGGGGGGTTAGTTGGTGACCTGCGCCCCCTATAGAAGCAGACTTGTTGGCAGAGAACTAGTGTTGAAGTACAGTCATTTAGCTTCTCTCCCCGCCGTGCTAAACCTGTAATTTGACTCCCTAAACCTGGCCTTGTTTTCACTCCAACTCACCCTGGTGTGTGATGGTAAACAGCTGTCCCCACAGAAGCTGATGTAGGACATCAACACCCTCTGTGTACTCATCCTGTTAGTAGCAGTCCTTAAAACATCCCAGTCAGTACAGTCCAAGCACATCTGAAGAACTGCTGTAATGTCTGCCTGCATGCAGGAATGAGGTGGACCATGATGTGGTCACTGTGTCCCAGAGCAACACGGGGGACGGCGTGATAGGCACTGCTTACGGTATTCACTGTGTTTCACTGCATGAGCAAAGGTGAGAACCCCTTTAATCAAAATGTCCAATTATTCCACCCATGACACAAGAAAAGTGGAAAATCAATCCGCTGGTGGTGTTTGCCTGATGTTCATGAGCTCGTCTCTGGTGAGAGAGCTCCGGGAGCCTCGTCACAGCACACCTAGGAAATTTTGATGAACATTTTTCAATATTTTCTGACACTAAAGAATTTATCAATGCAGCCCTACATTTAACTGTATATTTCACAAACTCTGGTGGAGCAGTGGACAAATGGCTATACAGGTGGAACTAGAAGGTCTCTGGTTCAGTGCTAGCGCCAAAAACCTTGATAGGTTAAGTCATTAACAAGCCGGCATGCAGCGCACCTGCTGCAATGAAAACGGATCGTGGTTGGAAAAAATCCGGAAAAAGGTACAACCACGATGACGGCTCAACATTGTGATGTCTGCAGCCATCGGCGATGGCATCGTTTACTGGCCCAGCCCTAATACCAATATATCTGTGATAAACTAAGATCTGCCAGTAACGGTGTTTCTTTTTTTAGCGTGGCTATACTCAAAGGATATGTAGAAAATTAAACCTCATGCTTTTTGGGTGTTCCAGGTGACCTTCAGGTGTACATTTGTGTAACTTTTCCTTCTCATCCTTTCCTCAGTCACAGCAATACTGCGGAAGTTAAAGCAGCAGTCCAGGGAGAGTGTGGAGGATAAGAGGCCAAAATTACTGAGAGCTCTCAGGGAGGTGAGGATCACACTGGCTTGACTTCCTGAGATGCCGCTGCCACGCCAAACTGAAGTTTGCAGCTGCTATTGTTCTGCGTCACTGAACTTTCACGCCATTTGAATTTTCAAAATCTCAGCAGGCTTTGATTTGCATAAGTGACTATTTCCTGAGGATGCATACTAATTGCAGAAATGCATAACGTGAAGTCTCTGCTGTACTATACTTTTCGTCTGATATTATAATATATCAGTTAAATCCTTTAATTAGTATATAATAAATCCGTTAAATTCTTTAATGAGACATTTGTATCTTCTCTGTAGCTTGGTGACTTTTATCTGGAGCTGCATTGGGACTTTCAGAGCTGGGGTGAGTTTTCATAACGTCATACTCTCAAGTGATACAGCAGCATTATTGATAAGACCAGCTTTAATTTAAAATCACTTTGCTTTGAGTTGTTCCAAGTTACTGCTGGATGGTTCGCTTGTTGCTTTACTGAGGGATTTTATTAAAGATAAATCAGTGTTTTTCTTCTGTTGTCAGTTGAATTTATTCACACTCTCTTCTGTGTTTTAGTGCCTTTGCTGTCCCGAATGCTTCCATCTGATGCCTGTAAAATCTATAAGCAGGGAATTAATATCAGGTAAAATTATATTGTATTAGGTTAAGGCTGTTCCTGTACCTATGAGAGAATGTAATTCAGTGTTTAAAGCAGCAAATAGCTGATAACCAGGTCGAGCACTTCTTTTAGATCAAGAAAGTAGGGCGTAACAATCTTCATACACCTCCCTCTCCTCTCTTTTGATTTAGACTTGACACCACTCTCATAGACTTCACTGATATGAAGTGTCAGCGCGGCGATCTTAGCTTCATTTTTAACGGTGAGGCTACACCCTCCCAGTCCTTTGTGGTTGTGGACAATGAAGCAAAAGTGTACCAAAGAATACACCATGAGGTGAGTGAGTGGGAGGACCAGACCTCCGTTTAACATTGTGTCATGAGCGGGTTTAAAATGAATAGCAAAAGCCTGACTGTCATTGTCGTACTCCTCCAAGGAGTCAGAGATGGAGACCGAAGAAGAGGTGGATATTCTGATGAGCAGTGACGTCTACTCTGCAACTCTGTCCACCAAGTCCATTTCTTTCTCTCGTAGTCAGATTGGCTGGGTGTTCAGAGAAGATAAAACGGTAAGCTTAAGGGGTACAAAGCATTATTAACACGTTGCAGAACTTAAAATTACACATTCAACAACATAAAAGAAGAATGTGGAAATAAAAAAAAAAAGTTTTATATATTCACATGAGCTCTTTTTTTGAATGTGTGATTTATGTAAATGTAAACTGAGGCATAGTTGAATTTAAAATGAAGGCAAACAGCGGGAAACATTAATAAAGGGTTATATATTAAAACATTGCATGTAAGCAGGTCATAAAGGTGTCTCTAAGATTATTTGATTTGAATAATTTTACCTATCCCTGAAGAGGTATAAGTGTCCAGATTTCACAAGAAACCATCAGAGATTAGAGAAAGTTTAGGAATTTTTTTTTATTGTATATATGTTTTGTTTTTGCTAATGTGTAAATCATCTCTCAACCCCTCAGGTTTATCTCGTGACCCCTTGGAGGGTCCAAAACCCCCGGGTGGGAACCTATGGTCTATGAGTTCCCTAATGCAAATAATATATCCATCATAGGTTTGAAATGTTTTGTTGCACCATGATTCTGAAAGACCTGTGTACCTAATTACTTTGACCAGTGGTTTTATAAACTTCAACAGAGGTTTTCTTGCAAAGGGATAAGTGAAAAGTCCCGCCATCAGGCTGCACCTTGTCACACTGTAAGAAATCAGCTGGGTTAACTCGTGAATCAACACCGACGTCTGCTTGGTTTCTGTAAAGGAGAGGGTTGGAAACTTCCTGGCTGACTTCTATGCAGTGAATGGTCTGATGTTAGAGTCACGGAAACGGCGAGAACACCTAAGTGAGGAGGACATCTTGAGGAACAAAGCCATCATGGAGAGCTTGAGTAAAGGAGGCAGCATCAGTGAACAAAATTTTGAGGTGAGAAAGAAAGAATTCAATGTTCTGACTTTATCTACCAATAGTTAATGGTAACGCTACCCAGAGGACTGCGAGTATGCCACTGACTGATATTTTCTTGTCCCCAGCCTGTGAGAAGGCTGTCCCTCACAGCGCCAGCGCCCAACACAATTACTTGGGAAGAGTACATCACGGCAGAGCACGGAAAGTAAGCATCTCATTATATTCTACCATTTCATCAGTCTTTGTAATGAGCAGATATTTTACCAGGGCAGTTACAACGTCTTGGTGTGTTTCTGTGTCTCTTCTCACCTTCAGGCCCCCTCATCTTGGGAGAGAGCTTGTGTGTAAGGAAAGCAAGAAGAACTTCAAAGCAACCGTAGCCATGAGCCAGGATTTTCCTCTAGGGATCGAGTCGTATGTACATCCATTCCTCCTTTAGATGTGTTTACAGAGCTTCCTGCACAGATTGATCGCGGGTGAATACACTTAGGATTTTAGAAAAGGGTGGTATAGAAATGAGCCTGATTGTGTGGGGGAGCCACTGGTGAGATGATTGTAAATCAACTGCTCCACCATGTGACAACAGAATGTCAGTGTTCTACATTATCTTTTAACTCCACTAGGCTGCCGTGTTAGCTATGCTTTTTTTTTTTTTTCTCATTTCCTATCAATCAAAAATATGGCTTCATGCACCAGCAAGCTAGTGTCATTTATTTCTGGTTAAATTTGGAAATGTAGACATTAGAGCCTGACCTAAACAGGGTTCTTAAGGCTGATATAGCTAAACGATATTTTAGAGTTGTAAAAAACAATAACAATATAGAGTTACAACAATGAATCGATTAGTTGTCAACTATTAAATTAATCGCCAACTATTTACAAGACAAGACATTTGGGACTTTGGGAAACACTAACCGACATATTTCACATGTTTTTTACATGTTATGGACCAAAGAACAAATCAATGAATCCATAAAATAAAAGACAGATTAATCGACAACGAAAATAATTGTTGGTTGCAGCGCTAAAGAATATATTGCCCAATTTTTTTATATTTATTCAAAAACACGTAACAAATCCCTTTTAAATAACTGTCTTACAGATGAAAATTAAACTTGTCAGTGCTCTCTGGTAGACAAACCACGTAATAGACACTGTTTCTAAATGACATTAAACTGACTCTTTGACAGTTTGTTATTGGTATTTATTTGATACTGATATATCAGCGATAAGCTAATATTGGCCAGTGTATCTACCTGATTAATTTATCGGTCTAGCTGTAGAAGATAAACTGTAGTGTAAATCTGCAATTGAACCTTCAATTACTATTTTCCCTTGACAAGGAAGAGTGTGATTGCTGTAAATTTTCCTGTTTTGTTAAATGCAAGAAACATAAAATTATGTAACTTTTGAAATCTAAGTTTTGATTTTATGCAGCCAAGAACGGTGTGAGTTTGTCTGAAGAACTCATGATCATGTAAGGGAAAGGTTAATAGAGAAGAAGAGGAATTTTACTGGATAAAGATAAAGATGTGGGATTCACACAGGATGTGGTTTTGTATCTGCCTGTAATGGGTTACAGGCAGTGTTGCTTTATCTCCTCTACTGAATGAACCTTAATGGAGCCAGCAATAAAACCCTTAACCCCACCCTTAATAGCTAATGTTTTTTTTTTATGTGATTCCCCCCCTTCACATTCTGTGCTTTTGTAATGTTGTTTGTTGTACTTGCTGCTAAATTTTTAATTGCCAAAAAGAAGCCAATGATTGTAGAGATTTTTGCAACAGCAGCAGATCACATTATCTCAAGTCTTGAAAAAGTCAAATTTTACTGTGCTGTATCCTGGTGGTTTTCAGCCTCTGCCCACTAGTTTTCAGTCTAACCATTTCTCTATAGAATACAGCTGGGATGTAGAGTGACTATAATTTACTACTTGGTGAAGATAGTAAACCAGTGTTTGTCTGGACCCTGAGGACTTCTGTCCAAGCTGATATATCAGGATACAAGTTATTAATTTATTCCAGTGGTTTCCAAACGGGGGTTGGGGACCCACTAAGGGGCCACAAGATAAATCGGAGGGGTTGCAAGATTACACTACACTATTTTTCAGCCATTGCAGTGTTTCTCTATCAGCCTACCACTATTAAATGGATTGCCATGAAATTGTTTACTGGCAATCATGGTCCCCAGAGGATGTATCCTCTATCCTCTATCCTCTAATAGGTGCGTTCGAGATGACTGTGGCTGACTTGATAGTCTAACGTGAGCTGCAGGCGACTGCGGGGAATAAAAACGGCGCCGTCAAGTCGGACACATTCTACCTGCTTGAGCTTACTGTGAGCTGAGATCAATGATTGATCGCAGCATTTTTCTTTGTAAAAACCAGGCAAGAGTGTGGTTCCAGCTTTGTGCTGCCACAGAAAAGCAACTGCGGCTGACGGACTTGGCACCTGCAGCCGCCTTGCTCCCGCAAGGTTTTTATGTCATGTAACATGGTGACGTTTTGCAGCGCCGGCGAAAGGCACGAAAACCACAATTTCTAATCAGCATGCATCACTTTAAGGTCATTGTAATTTGCCCAATACTTTGATTTATGACCATATACCTGGAAAAACTAGTGACATGCACAGCTGTACTTTTTGTTGTAGTGCTAATTAGAAAAATTGGCATGCTAACACACTAAACTAAGAGGGTAAACATGGTGCCTGCAGACCATCAGCATATTAGCATTTTCACTGTGAGCATCTTAGCATGTTGACTTGAGCATTCAGCTTAAAGCAATACTGTGCCTAAGGACAGACACACAAGATGCTATGCTGTTTACTGACTTCTCTCTAATAATTTTTTTATTGTAAAACAGTGAAATCTATTCAAAAGAAAGAAAATCTAAGCAGGGGACATTACTGCTTGTAACTCTTAGACATACGCAATCTGTGACAAGGGATAAGAAGTAGACTAGTAGTAGTATTTTTTACTAAAAGCTCACTAGCCACTAGGACTGACCCTGAATAGTCGAAGATTCGATTTACTTTATTTAAAAATAAAGTGCATGAATAAATCCAAAATTGTAACCTTAACCCTGAGTCGTCAGTGCGCATGTGTAGGCGTAGTGTGTAGGTGTGTAGTGGCAGAAGAGGTAACACTTGCTAAAGAGACGGAGCCCACGGCTTCACTTGTGCCGAGTTGTCCGCACCTCGCAGGGTAATTTATCACTGTTGATTAACCACACAAAGAATATTTTATTGTTTTTATATAGCCGGCTACTTGAAATAGACCCGAGAGGAACCACGACGTGTAGGCAGTTGTTGGCAGCACGGAATGCACGCAAAACAGCAAGACCGGTGAATGACAGGCGAGAGAGAGATAGAGAGAAAAAGCTTAGCTTTAGCTAAAAAAATTTACAGTGTAAGTTGAATGAATAGAGACTGCAGCTTAAATTGGAGCTACCGTATGCGTGCAAAAAGACACGCATGATTCGACTATCAGTCGACTATAGGCAGGACTTGACGATTCTAATTCAACTATGTAAATTCTTACAAGCCAGAAAGGTTGGAAATCACTGTTGTATTCCGTGCTTATTTCATACATGTTTATAGTCTTGTTCAAGTGGTGAAACAGACTGAAGCCTGCACGAAGATTCTTTATTCACTCAAGATCTGCAGTTTGATTCAGTCTCTTTTTTGTTCTTGCTCAGATTTTGGGAGGTTGTTTGTACCTACTGGGAAACTTGTTTTCCTCTGCCCCCAGGTTACTAAATGTGTTGGAGGTCATAGCCCCGTTCAAGCACTTCAACAAACTCCGGGAGTTCGTTCAGATGAAACTTCCGCCTGGGTTTCCAGTCAAACTTGGTATGTGTGTCGACCTACCACTGTGTTCCTGTGGGTGGGTGAGCTTGAGGGGAATGATCATAAAATAACTTGTCTTCTTCTGTTGTTTTCTCCCTTGCAGACATCCCTGTCTTCCCCACGATCACAGCAACTGTCACCTTTCAGGAATTCCGCTATGATGAATTTGAGGAGTCTATTTTCTGCATCCCGACAGAATACAAAGAAGATCCCAGTCGCTTCCCAGACCTCTGACCTGTAAACACATCTGACACAGACAGGAAATGAGCAGCGAGCTAATATGTTTGGGAGGTGGGAAACAAAAATATGAGGAATACTGTATTGTTTTGTTGCTATAATATTATCTGTTTTTACTAAAAAAAAAAAAAAGGGGGGGGGGGGGGGGGGGGGCAGGTCTAACTGATCAGTTATTGTTCATTTTGCTGGTGGATCAAAAGCAAATCAATGCAAACAGATGTTGCAGAGCGCCATCTCAGACATAGATGCATATCGGCAGTCAGTTTTCATGAAATGTAGCTTTCATCGTACTTGCTGTTCACTACCTGAGCAGTTAAAGCTGCTGTTCTCTCCTGTGAAAGCTGTCAGAAGACACAACCTGGACTCTTCATCGTCACTATTTTAATATCTTCTTCACCCCCCCACCCTCCAAAGACTGATAATTGAATTCTCATTCTTGAAACTGCACTGACACCGTCATCTGTAAATAATTCACATCTCGTCTGTAATTCATACAACATAAAGAATCACAAATATATCTATATCCTCAAAACTGAGCTTAATATTCATTTATAAATTATATACTAAATACATATATAAATACTCAAAGGAGTAACACTGTGTTGCAATACATTTCCAGTACTTGAGAATGTTTTTAACCAGCTGGGAAAGGTTTCGCATAAAAATACATTCTTACCAGTTTGACATCCAAGCCTTTTCCCCTGTGCAGGACGCAGTCTCCTGTGTTTTCAGGTCCGCTCATGTTACCTCTCTGCTGTCTCCATGTATGCCGTGATAGTATGGATTCTGTACTCGGTGTGAGTGAATAATTGTACTGTATCAAGGTTTTGTTGTATGTACGTTTGTGTGTGGGAGAACCCAGATGGGATATCAGGTAAACTGTTTGTAGTTTAATACTGCACTGATATTAAGTATATTCAAGGCATGCTATGGCTGTGTTGGCCTACTTGATCACATGCATCTTTAAGATATATTCTCTGAGCGTTTGTTACATTACCTGCAGACTTATTGGTAGTTAGATTAAGGAAAAACTGAAACTTGTAACACTAACACTTTTTAAACACCTTTTAGTGCTTATAAAATCTCTCCTTGATGGTAGTCTGTGCAGTTTTTATTTATTTTTTCTTCAAATCTAAGGAGAGTGAACTAAGCTGTGAAGTTGATATTGCTGAATATCCCAAAACTGTCCAGATGGAAATAATCTGATCCATTGAGTTGGCTTCAGCTAATATGTAATGCAACCATACCTACTTCACGTCCCTTTAAATAAAGCACCAGCATCATGTTTCAACAGACTTTGTGCAAGTCTAGTCTTCTATATGGTTTCCAAAAAAGTGGTGGGTGAATTTGTAAACCATCACACATCAGTCTTTTGAATGTCTTATTTTCTCCGATCAACATCCGATGATAATCAGGTTACTCATTTAAGATAAAAAAAGTACTCAAATGTTTTGCTTTAAAATGACCTTAAACAATTCAGTTTTAAAAAATAGTTGATTAATTTTGTTAACTGACTCGTCAGTTAATCAACCTATCCTTTGATCTCCCATCTGGTTATTGTGCCCATTAACCATTTCTCAATATATATATTTTTTAATGTGTTATTGTGACTTCCAATTAATTAGACTGAGGATTATAACCCCATCAACCCACCCCTTCTTCCAAATTCCTGGGGTTAGGTTTGGGCAATGTACATTTTGTCACACTTTGTCTATCCTTTCCGTGTCTTAAGTATTAGGGGATTGTGGGAAATGTTGCAGAACACTGAGCAGGAGTGTTTTATCGTAATATTGATTGTTGCGTCAGTGTGAGGAAGTTCTTTTGTCAGGTATTTCATTCACCGGATTAGCCAAAAACAGACATTTACGTCTGGTCTTATCCAGAGACACTGATATCTCAATAGAAAATGACATGCATAAAATCCATCATGGCATATATCGCCCCACCCTACCTGAAGTAAATGACATCCACCCATACAGAACAAAATTCAAAGTCTTGGTTCTCCAAATAGGCTTTATTATAAAAGAAATCCTTGATAAAACGATCAACACTTTCAAATAACAAGAATCCAACGCACAAACTTGTTTTGAGAAGGTGGGGAAAGAGGCCTGAGCAACACCTAACAATACTAAAGAAAAAGATGAAGATAAAATATGCGGTGACAAAACCTGACAACACAAGCTCAAAAAGCAAAGCAAGCCCACTTCCAGTTTTCACTGCTTACGTTTGTAGAAGCCAAATATATATATGGGTACCTATAAAGCAATTTGACAGTGTCTTTGGGCAAACTAGGCAAAAAATGAAAATTCTGCATTGTACATTTGCAAAAAGAATAGACGACTCTTCTGTGAGAAAACTCTACACATTTCACGCTCACTTCACATTATAAGAACATGTTCACAACCAAAACGGAGGGATAGTGTGGGATAAAGCGGGACGGACTGCTTAATCGCTGACGTCCATGTCCTCTTCGTGGTGATCGTCCGCTCCGTTAACTCTGGCCTGCTTCACTGTTCCGTTACCTTCTACAGAATGAGGAGACAAAGCAGAGTCGTCAGAATCCTTCCTGTCCTCCCGCTCTTTCTCGCTGTCGTAGCCTTGTTCTTCTTCATCATAATCTCTGGTGATCTGTGAAAGGACACCAATGGATGGGACATTTTAAAGCACCCCCAGTCTGGTCTACACCACAACTGCAATGTTCATAGTGTGTAAGAATGAAGACTGTCACATATTCTACACAGACCTTGACATCTCCTTTCTCTCCGTCAGATTTCCTCTCCCGCTCGCGTTCTTTGTCTTTGCTTTTCTTTTTCTTGCTGGTGGAGCGTTCACGTTCCTCACGAATGCGCTCTTTGTCACTCTTGCGGTCCCTGTCCCTTTCCTTGTCCCTTTTCTTTTCCTTTTTGTGTCTGTAGAAGGGGGAGATGAAAGTCAGGTGTGTTATAAACTTCCCCCGATGTACCCACACAAAGGATTTTTTGTTTATGTGGCCTGGTCCAAAGAAAAAATGCCACATTTTTGCCTTTTAGAGCTGGTCCGATTAGTATAATTGAACCATCAGCCTAAACAAACTGAAGCAAACACAGAGTCCATTTTAACCGAAGCAAATGGGATAGACACCCTTAATCGTTGTTTTTAAATTATAATAATCTTAAAATAGGCTTGCAGTAATAACCTGTTTGTATTATCTCAGTATATTTCACATCAGTACACCAACCTTCGAGGAGATGGAGACCTGGAGCTTCTCCTTTTAGGGGAGATTTTAGGTGATCGGGTGCCGCTTCGACTTTTCCTGCGTCTCCTGTGAACGTGACAAAAAGCTGACAACTTTAATACTGCAATGTAAACTGAGAAGTTTGGGTGGCTGCGGTATAAAAGTTTGTATATACTTTCAATTGCCTTCTGCCTGAGCACATGAAAACCTTTGCTGTACTCACCGACTCTGGCTGCGTGACCTCCTGGCTGTGCTGTAGCTTTTAGGTGGCGTTTTGGATTTTCTTCTCCCTGAATCGTCTTTCTTTCTATCTCTGTGGAGACATTGGATGGAAGATCTCAGTCAGACTCAATTACATCTGTAACTATTATTGTCATAAAGCATTTACACAGTAAACACACCTGGATCTACTTTGAGATCGCCTGTTTCGCTCTCTGGAGTGGTTGCGTTTCCCTCGTGGGCTTTTGGAGCGCCTCCTGCTTCTGGAGTTTGACGGTCGTGGTGATCTGCTCCTGGTTCGCCTGCAACCACATTTAGCCCATTTAACTTTATCCTCAAACTAAAAATAAAACGCTTCTCAATCCCAGCTCTTCAGATTAATGAACAGTAGTCATCACCTGTGTCTTGAATGTGATCTGGACCGCCTCCTTCTGGACCTGGATCTAGTCCGTGATGGAGCTCGTTTCTTCTTGCTCTCCTTATCTGCAGGGCAGAAAAGAGAAATTGCTTACTACTGTCAGGGTACAGTGTACAAAGGACCTTTTCTGACTGAATGACTGCTTAATACTGCGATAATTTTATTCTGCAAAGTCAAGTCCTCCAAACATTTGTGTACTTACGTCCAGGTTCAATAGCAGCAGAAATGAGCGACTGGGCCTCTCTCACTCTCTTCATAGCCTCTTCGATTTCTCTATTAGATGCGTCAGCCTTCAGGCTTGCATTCAGGTTTAATCCTGCAGCCAGTGGATTCAGTCTAAACAAAGGAATACGAATTAGTTGACTCATTACCAGAAACACACCAACACATCTAATTCTTTACTCTGCAATTAAAAACTGCATTCAGGAAAAATTTTCAGAAGACAAAGGAGCCTCGTTATACTGACTTACTTTGGATCTGTCATGAACTTTAACAGCTGATCAGCAGCCTGTAAGAAACAGGGGGGTGGGGGGAGAAGTTTTAGATACTGCGTATCTAACTTCACAAGTTTTGGGAAAGATTTACGTGTCAGTGTCAATCGTGAAAACCTCTCACCTGGGGATTCATATTATGGCCTGCAAATCCAAATGCAGCCATTGCGTCCATGTTCGGATTACCAAAAGGGTTCCCTCCAAGCTGCAAAAAAACAAACACGTGTAAAAGGCACTTTTGTTATACTAGCCTATCGTGGCGATCTCGACATCTTACAAGTGTTCCTATACTCATACTGGGTGTTCATATGAATATTTCCACATTTTGACAGATGAGGCCACGCATCATGTTCAAACAGAAGACATCATCCACAGTTTTAAAATGTGAAAACAACAGACTCCTCGCTCTCATTTTTAAAGAGAAGAAACTCAAATTACAACCAAAAAAAATATTTCGAGTTGTTTTGTTAAGAAGGAACTTTTACACCGACGAGAACTGCTTAAAGTGCACACAAATGCAAACTAGAACATCTGTTATTTCCATGATAACTGAGCAAACGAAGGTCCAGAACAGCTACCAAATGGACTCTGAGGTGAGACTGTTACGTCATGTAAATTAACGCCAGTTTATGTATAACTCATAATTTGATGCGGTACAGCATCCCTGCTTCTGCATGTCAATAGCAAATCTTCTTTGTCAGCGGAACAGAAAATATGATTTAAAATCGCCTGGGGCATGACTTTCTGGTAAAATGCATCGCAAACCACTGCTGAAGTGATTTTTGTAATGTGAGTATTTTTTCCAGTGAATTTGAAGACTTACAGATTGATTCATGGGATTGGGCGTCGGAAGAAGACCTCCTCCTGGCAGAATTCCTGCAATGGCGTTTGCTGGCGCCAACAGTGACAAAGCTTTAGCCTCATCTGGAATAGATCCTATATGAAAATAAAAACTGACATTAGGAGAGAACGACATCTTCACACACACACACATACACACACACACACGTGTACAACAGAGAAGACATTTTGGAAAAGACAAAGAAAACAAATCTTCACACTGCATTTCTTCAAATTAGGTTCAACAAAATGGTTACCTTATAGATCACAGAAGTTTTCCCTTAATTCAACATAATCATTGCAGTGACATAACTATTGCTGGAATATATCACACTACTCCAATGAACACTGCCAAGAATATATCACCTGAACGTGTTTTTTAAGTCATGAACCAAACGTTAGCAAGCACTGCTGCTTCTCCAGTTGGGTGTGCCCTCAATTTTCATATAGACGTTTACTGAAACAAGCGACTCACGCTGGCGGCTTCGCTACTAAAAGCACACAGAGAAAAATCGAGATACAAACAACAGAGAGAATTTTAGGGATTTGGCAAGAACACTATACAAGCTATCAGTGTCTACTTACCAAAAACACAAATGTCAGATTTACCAAATGACAATAGCAGAATTCAGGGTGGGTAGCGTTCCTGCTCTACATCATTATTCTTGTATCCTTACCTGCTACTGCATCAATTAACCAAACCTAAGCAGAGGATATCTGGTTTGATTATTTTGCGCTACCAGAGTCTAATCAAAAATGTATTTTATCATCTTCATTTGCAATATGTCACTGTTTTTATTTATAAAGAGGCGCAAATTAACAAATAAACACCTTATAATCATCTCACAGTAAACCTCCCAAAACAACTCTTTCACAAAAAGACATGACCTTCATACAGACACACAACAACATTTAAATAAAACAGCACACTGAAGAGAGAAATTGCTGCAGGAGACAAAACTGTTGGATGGTATTTTCAGCAGGGCCTGGTATACAGGACTGGCTGAGCCAGGAAAAAGAACTGTAAAACACAACAACAAAAGAAGAAGACCACTGTTAAAGAGAGTATATTTTACCAACATTACGTCATGTCGGGTGGGCATCTTAAGACAACTTATGATGAGATATAGTATGACTATTATAGAAGATAATAACCAGCCAGTTGACCAGTATTCTTTTTGTTAAGTCCCAAAATTAGCTGCTCGCTTATGGTCAAGTATGTATGTACAGTGTTGGCTGCCGGGGCATTGTGCCTTTTGCTACCAGACCCAAATATAGAGATTGCCTTTCAAAGCTTTTTTTTATTTCAAGAGTTAGTTTACACATTTTATTGCCTGAGGCTGGTGATATTCCATTTTTGGTCACTGTCAATAAATCCCATGAAAAAACAGAAACCAACACAGTGGTAGTCTGACTCTTGATGCTTTATGACTTTATATTTACACTGTCTGTAGTTTACCACTGAAATCTTCCAAAAGAAAAAAAAAATTATATATACATTTACATTTTTTTCATGAAAGGATATATAATATCCTTAAACTGGGAACTGTAGTTCTCAGCAAAAGTTGCTCAAACAGGAGTAAATAGTCCACTTGGTGGGGACTACTTTCAGTGGTGGATTAATACACATTTGGTGTGCTAGTGACTATTCATGGCTGCAGTACAGAGCGTGTGGTGGGTCCTGCATTCATCATAATAAACACGTCACCCAGTGCAACTGTGCGGCTCACTAATGTGCTTGTAATAGTTTTTAGACCACAAGGGTCTTTCATGGGATTTGCTGACATAAAAAATGAATACTGCCAGCCTTATCCATTAAGGAACAATGCTTTAGCCATAAAATGAATGGCTAAGCAGCGTTCAAAATAATGGAAAATGGGCACCGTTTCAGGGTATGTGCTCAAAATCTGACCTTTATACTAAACTAAACTGCCTAGAATAGATAAATTAGACAGAAGGAAAGAAAAAGAGAAGGCAGAGAAAGAAGAGAAAGAAGAGAGGACACAAAAGGAGTGGGGTGGGACTTGAATGCTTGCTGGCCTTTGCAACTGTCTATAATCCCCTGTTGGCAGGCAGAGGACCACTTTCAGCCATCAACGAGGGGGCTGCCTTTGCCTTCTTCACTACAAAAATCACATACACACACATACACACACACAAATAACAGAGAGAAGTTTAACAGTGGATAGTCCAATATGGGGGAGAAAAAAAAATGCATATGGTAAGAGTTTACACAACTTCACCTCTTAACTTTGAGGTGTCTGCGGTGCCCGCAGCTTGGGAATGTCCCAATCTGTAAAGCAGATTTTGGTATACTGTGCTGTGTGTAACAGCTTGATGTGTGTTTTCCCAAAGAAATAAAAGCCAGTTTATCAAGACAATGTCATTGTGGGGGTAAAACACATATGGGATGTGCTACCACAGTATACCAAAAACCTGACAATATACAGCAGGTATGCTTTAAACACTTTTCATAGACAATGGGAAGGAATGGCATTACCAGTATCATTCAAATGATCTTAAAAGGCTTTTACATTTTCACTATTTAAGAGTCATGTCATTCAATCAACAAGTACCACTCATACAAGGAATGAAAATGATGAGACAAACCTTCAGCAAATGGGACCACGATCAATGCCCTGTCCACAAACACAGTGTTAGTCAGATGTTGAGACACTCCAACAGACTCTGGCTCCTGGAACTTCACAAAGCACACCCGCGATGTCACCGGCATCTGAGAATCACTATTGTGAAAGGAAAAGGTATTATATTCAATTGCACAAAATTCTAAACAGTGCATCTTTTAATGTGGTCCAACTATACCCATGTGCTTTGTTATGCATGGAGTTGGTGGATTTGGCACATTCATATTTTAATGTCCAAAGGCATACATCTTTCAAACCAGTTTACCAACTCACAATACTGCCATAATAATAATAAATACATACCATGGACCTCAAAACACAAAATATCCCATCACTTTCCCTGCTCCCAATTGTCCCCATGAAATGATAAATATTAATGCTGTTAAGAACTCGTTAGACATAAAATCTAACCATCTGCTGCTGTTCTCTATTTAATATATTTGGGTTGCAGACATTTGGTCAGACAGGCATTTTCCACTATGTTTCAAATAACGTTAATACAAAACATTATAAACAGACCTATCATTCATGGAAGTAATCGTATTCAAAACATTTGAGTCATGAAAATTTATGAGATAGTAAGTAAAAACTGTGATAGTAGATAAAAATAGATCAAAATTGACTAGTCTCATCATTGTGACTTAATATCGTCATTCCTAACTTATCCACGCCTATGCTAGTTTATGGTTTCATTAACCCAACGTAACTTCAATCATTGGATGCCCCATTTAAGCCTTTAATATTTTAATTGACCTTCATTACTAGCTACACTTATAGAACAATTTAAAGAAAAGTTTGTACGTGCATATATCATATTCATTAGACAAATTACGCTGAATATAACACCAGTGGGTTGTTAGCAAGGTTAGGCGTAACGTTAACGTCATTAAATTACTGTTAGCTACAATTCTGGTTAGCACGTTGGGCCTATTATCAACCTACTTTCGTTTCCGTTCTACATCAAGTATCCACGCAGCGAATCTGTGGCTGCATTACCATTACAGTAAACTAGTAAAAACATCAGCTAGCCAACTCACTCTGGTGGAAATAATTTCAGTTCTTCGATGGTTCCCAAAAAACCGAACAGTGTTCTCATCTGCTCCGATGTTGTGCTTGGCGACACATTGGTCACCTGGACCACCTTTGTGGTGTAATTCATTTTCCAGGCTATAAAATGTTTCAACAACAACACTACCGTTAACAACTCAAATTAAACAATATAACGGGTATCCGCTGGTTATTAAATCAACTTGTTTTGTAGGTAATTAGCGGGCTAGGTGTTAGCTATCGACTACATCAACAGACTGAAGCATTTCGCCGCCATATTGTAATTCCCGAATAAACTGCGCATGCGTATGGTTAAACTCTTGCTTTGAGGGGAAAAAGGAAAAAAACCTAAAATCTTTATAAAAACATCACAGGTTATTAGGTTATTTATTATTACCTCGCTTCACATCGATCGACGTAATATTAGTCACTGATATTTTAAAGAAAAAGTTTTGAAAAGCAATCAATGACCAACAGAGGTCTCCCTCCACTTTTCTGCATGATAAGGATGTGGCACAAAAGGTCGCAAGGAAAAGGTAAAGCATCTTATCTTTGCCATACCTATAACATGTGGATTTCTCTTCTCCCTCTGCTGGAATACAGTTATAATCTAGAACATGTATTAGATTATGGTTATCCTTTCATGTTTGTGTGTCGGGTTCTTTTCTTCTGATAACCTCTGCAAATCCACAGAATATTCTACAACTCACAGTACCATCCATTATATATATTGTATCTATTTTTAGTTTTTGTATAAATATAACTTTATTCTAGACCAGGGAAATACTCAAACCAACTCAAGGTCCACTTATGAAGTTTTTCCTGGGATTTCAATCAGGTTATTTTCCCTCTTATGATGGCCCAAGCACAGCCAGATCCCCACACTTTGGATTTCAAATCACACAAACCCAAACAAACTTGTCAGCCAAGAATATTTTTAATATTAATTTAATATTTGCTCACTAGCTCTTTCTGGAGCTTTCAACCACATCATACAGTTTTGTTTTCAGCAGATAGTGTTTGTTAAACTGTCCATGAGATTAATCTGTAGAGCTGCAGTTGTAATGATCTCCATAAGTCATCATTCACTCCATGACAACTGAGCAACCTGATGAGGACCATGTCAAATAGTTGAAAGTCCCAGCAAAAGTTAGTAAGTGTACTTTCTGTTGCGATTGCTTTGTCAAACTGGGTATACATTGTTTTCATTGTTTGTTCCACTATTTGGTTACAATTGGCGGAAACATTTGGGCATCTGATTTAAAATCTAAATCTTCTTCCCTCCATGGATGTGTTTGGTCCCCTTGAACAGCAAAAAGAAATCCTCCTATGGGGTGACTGAACACTGCCTGAATGTCATTAACACTGGATAGTATTCAATCATTGACCCTTTCTCTCTCTCTCGATAAATAGTCATAAAAATATAGCATTTTGCTAATTAAAATCAGTCCACGTGTTAGCTAAGGGAGCCACATCACAACAAAACTGCTTCTGGTGAAACTCCCTCTACTAATGGTGTTTTTTCCCAGGAGAAACAATGCATCATTTGTCTTCAGGCCACGTCGAGTATAATCCCTACACCTGGATTAAAGTTGCACCGAGGCATTTTTTTGTTCAGAAAGAACAACTGGCCACATTTCGTCCAATTAGCACTGCGCGTAACCCCCATGTTGTTCAAGATCACCTAATAATAGCAGTGAAGGTTCACTGTTAGGTGTTATTCTGATCCCCATTCTATTACTGTGTTATTTTAGAAAACCCACATTAAAGTGGTATTATTGTTTTCTTTAACTAAATCTGAAAGTGTGCAATTTACACACAAGCAAGGCTGTCAGTTTTTACTGCCTATTAATGTGGATCCCACATTATTACTGATCTTAAATCCACATTCACTTCTGTTGACTTGCTCCATGATGTTTTATATCCCTACACATTGTATCAAGACTTTAAAAAATACTGCACTTAGTATGACTTAGCATAATTTCTATATTTTAAAGCACAACATCAATTGATACAAATCACATGCACTGTTGCAACACATTTGCCAATTCTCTGATAAATATTCTCTGCACTAAATCCGGTTTTAGAGGGGTGGCCTTTGAGTCATCAAGCAGAGGATATTGACACAATGGGATTCTTGTTCACGGTGCGACATGATTGGCCAAGAGAAAGGTTTACAGCGCAGACTGCAGTGACGGTGGGGGGGGATTAGATGAATAAATACCCCAAATCCACTGGGAGACCAGAGACTTCCAGTTCAGAAGTGACCAGAGGTTTTCTTAAGAGTCAGCTGCTTGTGGTGCAACAACAAGAAGGAAACATGGTCAGCCGGTGAGTTCCTGATGAATTATAAGAAAATGTTTTATAATTTGCCAATTTCTCTAATTTTATTTAGCTCTTGTATAGCCATTTCTTTAACTTTATCCTGTCACTTTTAATCATAATCATAATCATCTTTATTTATAGAGCACTTTTCAAAAACCAGTTACAAAGTGCTTTCACAAGTGTAAAAACAATAAAACACACTGACTTGATTGGTCAGCTGATCGAGCAGCTGATTAAGCTACTAAAGGATGTAAAAGTTCATGCCGAACTCTTAAACTATGAACTGCATGCACTTGCTGTAAATTTCATTAAGTTTAATTTACTTGGCTGCACTGCTGGTTGATGTCTTCACTTTTTGGTAACAGATTTGAACACCCAGCTGGTGGCTACAAGAAGATTTTTGAGACATGTGAGGAGCTGGCTGAGCCTGTTCCAGCAACTGTCACAGGTTTGTTTTCTCTTTTCAGACAGAAATAGACCGCACGCAGGCAAATAAATCTTTTTTTTTAAATCATTTCTTTTTTATCTGAGATCACAGAACCGGCATTTTTTCAAACCTATATCTCTTCAAAACAATTTCTGATTGTGTTCATTGTGTTTCATAGGTAGGATTCCTTCATTTCTGAAGGGAAGTCTTCTCCGTTTGGGACCTGGGCTTTTTGAGGTTGGAGATGAACCTTTCTATCACCTCTTTGATGGCCAGGCCCTCATGCACAAATTTGACTTCAACAATGGCCAGGTCACCTACTTCCGAAAGTAAGACCTTAAGGGCAATACTAGTGTTGGTCATTTTTCATTCTATTTGCATAATTTACATTACTGCCATATGGCAAATTCAACCTGCAGACTTGAAAATTAAGCAGGTGTGCACGTCAAGTCTCCTTTTCTTATGTTTTTATGTTGTTGTATGTTTAAATGTATTTTTTTATAGGACTCAAGCAAGTTACAGTTTGCTGTAAGCTGATTTTTCATTCTTGTGCTGAGTGAGGGGTTTAGGTTTTGATTTACAGAGATGAAAAACTTAAAGACCACTTACATATTTAGCTGACGCTTTTATCCAAAGCGACTTACAATTGCTATATATGTCAAAGGTTGCACACCTCTGGAGCAACTAGGGATTAAGTGTCTTGCTCAGGGACACACTGGTGGATGTGGGGGAATTGAATCTGGGTCTCTCACACACCTAAGGAATGTGTCTAATCCACTGCACCATCACCACCCCATTGCTGCAGACACTTGGCTGTATTCATTTATTTGTCAATATCACACCTTTAGGTAGCCCCAGTTGGGGATAGAATGAAGGTTTACAAGATGTTGGACGATGAATTTCAATAAAACATTTTTGGTTTTCAAAATGGATGTATTATGTTTTCGGATAAATTTCTTTGTTTGTTACACCAGATTTATCAAAACAGATGCCTACGTAAGAGCCATCACAGAGAAGCGTGTGGTGATCACTGAGTTTGGTACCTGTGCATACCCAGATCCCTGCAAAAATATTTTCTCCAGGTGGGTTACATGTAAACACACAGGATTTTCTCATCCTCACTATCATCTGGAGGCTTTTTAATTGTAAAACTGAAATGAGTACTCTGTCTGTATTAGTTTCCTTTGTCTTTCTTTCTTCATTACATTACTGAAGGTGCGATATCTGCTTTTTAAAATCACCACCATTACCTTTGCCCTACATCTTTATGTGAAACGTAATCTTCTTTTGTTTGCAGGTTTTTCACCTACTTCAAGGGTGTTGAGGTCACAGACAACTGCCTGGTGAATGTTTACCCTATTGGTGAGGATTTCTATGCCGTGACAGAAACCAACTTCATCACTAAAGTGAACGTTGAAACTTTGGAGACACTGAAGAAGGTACATCAATACAAACGTATCAAAGAATCTGAGGTGTAAGAAGCCAATCTTACCGCTTTCAAATGTCAGAACGGTAAATTTCTTCATGTTAAAGTACAGCAAAGCATCTTTATTTTTAATGCAGGTTGATATGTGTGACTACGTCAACATTAACGGAGTGACAGCCCACCCTCATATTGAGAAAGATGGTACTGTGTATAACATTGGAAACTGCATGGGGAAAGGAGCATCCCTGGCCTACAACATTGTCAAGATTCCACCCACACAGAAAGGTTTGGATCAGCGCTGGCATCACTACATGTAACAGCAAACTCACACAGGCACTTTAACAGCAAGGGCCTCCCCTTTAACCAAAATGTGATGCTGAATGGTAAATTCGGGGTTAAAGGAATCACTGTGACCTCTCTCTAAAACCAAGCAAAATGTTTTATAAAAGAAGTATTGAAATCACTTCTTAAAGATTATTGGGAATAAATAATAATATATAATAATAATAATTAAAGTGTTTCAAATATCATAACCTCTGCCTTTTTATTAGATAAGTCTGACCCCATTGAGAAGTCCAAGGTGGTGGTGCAGTTCCCCAGTGCTGAGAGGTTCAAGCCTTCCTATGTGCACAGGTTTGTGTTAAGACTCTAGCCCACAGGCTGTTTGACATTAATCCATTTGGTATGCTATCAGTGTTGGCACTTCACTCTTTTAACAATTTCAGCTTCGGCATGTCGGACAACTACTTTGTCTTTGTGGAGACCCCAGTGAAAATCAATCTGCTGAAATTCCTTGGTGCTTGGGCCATCCGAGGCTCCAACTACATGGACTGTTTTGAGTCCAATGAGAACCAAGGAGTAAGAACTTGGAGTAGATTAATATCTTTTGCAATTTTAAGTGTTCTAACCCTTGATATTATCGTCGGCTCTGCACCTGAAATCTCATTATATCTATTCTGATGTACATTTTACAGACCTTGTTTCACATTGCCAAGAAAGACCCGGGAGAGTACATTGATCACAAGTTCAAAGGGGGAGCCATTGGCATGTTTCATCACATCAACACCTATGAGGACCAAGGCTTCATTGTTGTTGACCTCTGTGGATGGAAAGGGTAAATGAAGAGTTAAATGTTTTAACGTTTTTAAATCTTCATGTACATCTTCTGCAGATTTGTTTGGTACAGGGATGTGTACATTATCCATTCATTCGTGCAGTTTTGAGTTTGTTTACAACTACCTCTGGTTGGCCAACCTGAGAGCCAACTGGGATGAGGTGAAGAAGGCAGCCATGATGGCACCACAGCCAGAGGTCCGCAGATATGTTATTCCCCTGGATGTCCACAAGGTGAGTCACTTGTTGTTTTCATCAGGAGGACACAAGTTTCCACCTACAGTAGTCTCATATTCTTTGCTCTCACATCATTGCTGACGTGATGTAGGAGGAGCAGGGGAAGAACCTCATCAGCCTGCCGTACACCACAGCCACCGCGACGATGCACGCTGATGGGACGATCTGGCTGGAGCCGGAGGTGCTGTTCTCCGGGCCTCGCCAAGGTGCAAACCCATTTAATTTACTCAGTCATGGTGGACACATTACTTTTTAACATATACTGGAAACATCTTCTTTATGTAACCATTTTCATGTTGTTTTGTAGCCTTTGAGTTCCCTCAGATCAACTACAAGAGGTATGGAGGGAAGAATTACACATACGCCTATGCCCTGGGTCTCAACCATTTCATACCAGACAGGGTAAGTTAACAAAATACCTTAAATTCTAAGTGTGTAAAACAAGCCTTTACATTGCCTGATTTTTCTTCTCCACTTGTGTGTAGATCTGCAAGTTGAATGTCAAGACCAAGGAGACCTGGGTATGGCAAGAACCAGATTCCTACCCCTCAGAGCCCTTGTTTGTTCAGACTCCTGATGGGGTAGATGAGGATGACGGTATGTCAGCAGCAATATAATTAATCCTATGCTTACTGTGATAGAAATGGTTTTATGATAATGTGGTGCTGTGCCCTCAGGAGTGCTGTTGACCATCGTGGCGGCCCCAGGTTCCCAGAGACCAGCATACCTCCTCATCCTCAACGCCAAGGATCTGTCGGAGATTGCCAGGGCAGAAGTTGAATGCAGCATCCCTGTCACCTTTCATGGGATGTACAAGCCCTAATGACACTTTTCTCAGGGTGTCAACGGTAGTCCGCCATTACAGGGTTATCAACTGCCAATCAGTATTAATTAGTGATATTGTGTCAAAACAAATAAAACTTTTCAATTCAGCCTTATCTGCAGTCAACGTGGGTTGCTAAGTAAATGAAAATAGTAATATGTGAATTTATGTGCCTTTTGTGTCTAATTGCCATGTCCCAATTTGATTTGTAAGCACTGTTTTTAAAAAAAATAGAAAGGATTTGTTCATGTGACATGAATAATTCGTGGTTGGAGAAATAAATTTGGCAAAATCAAAACATATGGTTGTTTTGTATTCTTCTGTTATGTGGTATGTTCATTGGCTATTTACTAGGTAGTACTGCGGCAAACTAAGCAAAGGCATTGTCTGTCAACCGTAGTTCAATCCTCTGGAAAACTCGATATTTACTGGCTTAAAATACTTTTAAACAGGACACTGAATTCCTGCTCCAATCTCCAGAGATGTTTATAGGGATTAAAATAGCTTAGATGTACATTTATGCTTGGTGATTCTTAAAACTAGCACATATTTCTCTTGGTCTATCATTACATCAATTCAGCAAAAACAACTAGTACCAATAATCCTTCAGCCTAAATTCCTGAGGTACTTGTAGAGATTGATTATATTGTCACACAAAATCATTTTACAGTTGCATTTGAACAAGTGACCTTTCCATCTCTGTCCTTATTGTGTTGCTTAAAGTGAACTGAATCTGATCTCAAATCTTGCAGAACTGCAAAGCTGATTAACTGTGTCACTGCTTAATCTGAAGAAAGGGTATGTTGCAACCAATTGTGTGTCCAATTATGGCCCTTGTAATCAGTGTGATATGAACCACATTGCATTAGACGCAAGATTCATGTACATAAACAAGGCATCCACTTGGTTTGAATGGATCTTGGTCTGAACCTGTCCACACATTTTACCTGTTTTTGTAATTACAAACCCACTCCGTTTGTGCATCTCATATTAAACACTCAACAGTCTATTTCACTCACATGTTCCCCGGCTGACGCAAGCACAGGGAACAAAGCATCAAACATTATCAATTTGGCTCGCTTGCTACATCATCAGTTGAATGGAGAACCCTGATTATGTAGTCACGTTTTCCACTCCGTTGCCAGAGCTTAGGATTGCATTCATAAAAGGCTCAAAGGAATATTTTGCAATCGTGTATTCTGTAATCTCTTATTTTGGTAATCATAGGGCCACAAATCTGCCCTTTGGCGTGCATTTAGTCCACTTTGTCTGACTGATGCCAACAGCTTTTATAAGATGGAGTGGAGTGACTGCCTGTTGCTAATAAACAATTTTTAAAAAATACATATATTTTGTCTTCTTTATTTATTTTTTTAACATGATAGCTTTTTAGCCTTCCAAAGAAAAAAAAAAGAAAACAAGATTACAGGAAATATTAATTTTCAGAATAAACATAAGCTGAAAAACACAGCAAAGGAAAAGCACGATGGAAAACTTGATATCTCAGTTGTAACTAGCACACCATAAAAAGAAGTCTCTCTCAATCTGAAATTCATTGGAACAGAGGTTTGTACAGTCGGGTCATCTATTTACTGTCCTAAGAACACAGTGGATTTTTACACAAATGTAACATATAATGTGAAGGTAGAAGATAAAACACAGGTAACAGGAAAATAGACAGCCACGCTATCACCAAACACACCACAAATCAAAAGGAAACCAATGATTGTAACTAATCCTACAGTGAATGGAAGTAAAGCAGCACAAAACAATAAAACAAAAGATGAGACGTGTAATAAAGAAAGTGACTTTGTACTAATTTGGATTTAAAATTAAACTGTTTCAAGTTCACCTCGAACATAGCCCCCAATTTGTTTCTTAAACGTGCAGCGTGCAACTTTGTCTCCCCCTTCTGACAGTGACAGTAATTACGCATCACTGTTGACATGAGCTTATGACCTATAAGCTCTGTCCTACTGAGTTGCTGTTGTTACTATGGTTGCTCCGCCCTTCAGCTCTGGCAAACCAATCATTGTTGATTGGCATACAACACATCTCTACCGATTCGCCAGCGCTGGAATGTTGCCACACACACCAAATTTAAATACTCCAGTATACTGCGAAATACGGAGAGATTTACCTGGCTTGGTAATTTGGTAAGGGCTTGAAGGTCCTCCACTCTAGCTTTAAAAGAACAGTTTGACATTTTGGGGAAAAATGTTTCTTCACTTTCTTGACAAAGTTGAGAAAATTGATACCGCTCTCATGCAATAGTATGAAGCTAGACGAGGGAGGAAATTTGCGTAACTTAACGACAGGAAGCAGGGGGAAATGACTAGCCTGGCTCTGTCCAAAGTTCAAAAACTGGCCTACAAGCACATGTACAGTTCATTACTTAGCACATTATATCTCATTTGTTTAATTTAAGTACATAAATGGCTGACACAATTTGTTGTCAAACAGCACATAACGCCCTGTAAAACCGCAAATTACTCGAGTTCGTGCTAGGCAATTTTTGAGCTTAGAAGCTATTCTATCTGTTTCCCCCTGATTTACGCTAAGCTAATCGCCTCCTGGTTGCAGCTTCTTACTCATCTCAAAGAATCAGGATGATTATCAATCTTGTCATTTAACTCTTGACAGGTAAGCAGATAAACTGCATTTCCCAAAATGTTGAACTTCTCCTTTAAACTGGAGCAAGCCTCTGTCCCTTCACTTCCACACAAAAATCAAATATCAAGCAGAAAGAAGCAGAGACTCACTACTGAATCACATGTTTCACGAAATACATTGTCAGGCTTACTTTAACGTGATGAGTGACTACTGACAGCTCTGAAAATATCAGCGATATAACTTTTGCATCTCAGGAAATAAAAGGAATGAAGTATTGATAGTGCAAGGTTATTAAGGTACATATATTAATATATTGTTTAGATACTGTCCTATAAGTAAAGTGCAAATCTCTGGATCAGCTGAAAAGTGTGTGCAAGCATTTCTAATTTTTGACTGACTGATCCACCTGCCCATGCACAAATGAGCCCTTTACATTGGCTGCCAGCTACTTTACACACCGTCTGATGAAACATTCAAGTTATACAACATAGTTTTCCCTTTAACTCAAAGCATTTTCTGTCTCGCCATCTGGAGCGGCCAAATATCATGTAGCCTTGATCTTCTTTGTAGTTGTAAACTTTGGGTGATTTCTGTTACGTATGTGTATATTTTCTTTTGTAATCCTGGCTAGCTGGGCAGAAATATCTTATTATCCAATGCCAACAGTAAACTATAGTTGTGAATTTCCGTATCTCCAAAGTGTAGGGCCATTTTGAGGAAGTCTTTGCCTACTGTCGCCATAGAAAACCTAAAATTAAATCCATTCTCTAACAACACCTTGCAGCATTTTGGTCAATACTCTTAACCCAATTATCCGTTTTAATGACGACCAACTAGAAATGTAGATGAGCTGGTGTCAGTTAGGGAGAAACACCACTGAGACCGGCTCAAGTGGAAATGCACAGTCATCGAGGAGCCCAAACAGCTCACACACATCCCACATGCTCACTCAGCATGACGAACACACACAAAAAATTGTGAAGGGTCACCTGGAAACACTTTACCAATTTCTGTAAATTAAGTTTAAGACCAGCTTATTTAGACCTGGGGGCATGGAAGGCCAACGTTAGGTGAATAAATCTGAATTTTTCAAAGTGCAAGAAAACAGCAAACACATTTAGCTCAAATTGTAGCTCCTCCCACTCTATAAGAGGGCAGTTGTTGGGTATGTGTGTGTTTGGGTCTGGAGGGGCCATGATTGGTCTAAGTTTGGTGGAGGAGGGATTAGAATTAGTTGGTCTCATAGGTGGAGAGAAGGGCAGCATCCACAGGCTCCATGCAGGAAGGGCAGGTGAAGGATCTCATCAGCCAGTCGTCTATACAGTCCATGTGGTAGATGTGCATACAGGGCAGGAACCGGATGGGATCCCCATATACAAAGTCCAGCATACAGATCACACATCTGAAAATGGATAAAATAAAGAGCTTAAACAGACACCAGAATAAAGCTGATATTGTAACATTAGACTCGAAATCAACTAGGACTTGAAGTAGTTGTTTTTTAGGATGCATTACAGGTGTGGAACTGAAATGATTTGTCAGTTAATCTAGCTGTGTGACAATAGAACATTTGGCAACAATTTTCAATCATTTAACTATTTTTTTTCCCAAATAAAAATGAGAAATATCTGGTTCCAGCTTCTCAAATGTGAGAATATGCATATTTATATCAACGTAATTTATATTACACATTAAACAAAAAGTTCCCCTGGTATACTGGTCATGATATCCACATTACAAATTGTTTTAATGATAACAGTGCTGTGTGGCAGTTATTATTTTCAAGGACTGATTATATGTTTAGCCTGTAAAATACAGTACAAAAATCACCACCACCACTATCCCGGAGCCTGAGGTTAAGAATTAAATTGCTTGTTTTGTTTGACCAACAGTCCAAAACCAAAAATATATTTTATTTAAAATTATTTAAAACAGAAGGGAAAAAAACAGCAAATCCTCACATTTAAAAGCTAAAACAAGCAAATGCTTGTCCAAGGAAGGTTAAAATCAAGGAGAACTGGACAGCTTGAAGACATTTTGCCTCTCATCCAATTGGCTTCTTTAGTTTGGCATTTCTGTGACAACTGACTTTCAAGTCAAGTCGATTTAATTTATACCGCCCCAAAAAACAACACAAAACACATTTAAAATAAAAAAAAACCCAGCTTTATCTGTACAATACATGCCACTCTCAACTCAGACTTAGACAATTAATAGATTATCAAAATTGTTATTGCATAATTTTCTGTCATGCACTTCCATTAATCGACTAATCTCTTCAGCACATATGTGAAACAAGAACAGCTTCACCTGCTTAATGTGCTGTGGATTTGTTTCCCATGGACCACATCATGCATTCTTATTTGAGATTAAATATTAATCACACATAAGTTTATAAAATATGATGTCTGAATTAATTAAGACTGCTCAGCACTAATGGCCTGCAGCCTTCCTCTGTGTAAACATCACATTGAAAAATGCAAAAAAAATCTCACTCTCTGATCTTTTTCTCTGAGCCGTCTTGCCCTCCATCATAAACACCCTTAGGGAGGTGCTGGATGAGGCCGATGCGCTGAGCAATGCGGACCTGCTCCTCCTCTGTCAGCTGGGTAGCCAGACGGGCCTGACTAGGCGTGGGATGGTACATGGGCATGTGAGCCTGCTCCTGGTTTCAGACAAAGAAACACCAAAGTGAAACAAAAACTGTTATCCTCCCATACCAGCTCACTTTGTCCATACAAAGCGGTCTGACTGGTCCGGATCGCTGCGCTGATAAACTAAAAAAAATAAAGAAGCTGTATGAACATTCTTGACAAGCCAGTTAGAGGGGATTACTTTAAATCCAGTTTCTGTACTCGGGTATACCTACTACTGACTACACTGGACCCGAGGCAGTCTTATAAATAGGCCACAGACATGAAACACTAGACACCGGGACCGCAGTACTGCAGAAGGATAACCTACTATATATTAACATTCAGGCTTTTAACTAATATTATTCTTATGGCCACTTATCCTACTCGTGCCATACACTTTCTTTTTCTTGAATCAATACCTTGGAAGTTGAGCGTTTGCTGTCTCTCACCTGGTACGGCGGAGGTGGCTCCAGGTCTGCATCTGTCCCGTCACCGAAACTCGCCCTGTCTGACTGGGATTCATGAAGCAGAGAAATGTCGTCTGATGTCGGAGACTTGAGACAGTTGCCCATATCTTCGTGTCTCTAGTCCTGGCCGACGTTAAAAATCAGACCTTTGCTGCTAAAGTTGCTCTCGGTGGCTAATTTTGTCTAAATATCCCAGAAACCAGTTCAAGTACCTACTAGTACAAAATATACAATGTACATGATTATAAAACTCCTACATAAACGTTAAATGTTAAAGCAAATGTTCACACTAGTTACTCTTCATGTTTACACCACAGACTGTATAAGGTTAACACGGACGTCCACCTGAAAAACAAAACAAAGAACTCCCTTGCTAACGAAAGCTAGCAGCCTAGCTAGCTACTTTTTCGCTAGCCAGCTGAGCGACTTCCTTGATAAGTATCGCTCATTCCTTTGTAAGAAACACAATTTCTTCTAAATTTCTACTTCAGCAGCAACTGTGGCTGTAACACTGAACGGTCTGAGTGCTGGACTGTAGCGACATTTCTGCCTTTTAACTTCGTGAGTAACATTAAACAGTTTGCTTCCTTGCTAGCTTTTTCTTCAACCAGAGGACATGTTATCAGTCCACTGGATATGACGTTAGATGTGATTCTGAGCGGTGATTGGATGATTTATTTTACGTATTCCGCGATAGAGTCAAAGTCCCACCCCTTTCGATTATAAAAAATAATAATAATAAACAAAAAAACAATGATTGTTCAATTGTTAATAATTCACGATGGATTTATTAATAAATTAATCATTATAATAAACAAAAAATCTGTCAATTTTACATTCAGATGTGTTACAAAAAATTAAAAATCCAAGCGATAAACATATAAATTGGATTAAACCTTGATCATTACTATATGCATTCTGTATGTCTAAAAAGGTTTGAGATATAGCTAAATGTAGGCATGCCACATGGTATACCTATACTAATTTGTGAAAAAAAAAAAAAAAATGTTCATTTGTGATTTTGTGTCAAATGTCAATTGTCATTATCATTTTTAACACCATAAACTAAATGTTAATATTTCCACCTAAAGACAACCCAGTATACAATGTGGTACAATAAAACGTAAAAAAATACAATTGCACCTTTATCACATGTAGGTTATAAACTGTATATCATATATTACATACTGTATCATATTTTTTATTTATTTATTTCATTTAACTAGTTCTTTATCATTTCCTCTGTCTTATGTGCTGCGGTTGACGATGGATGGATGGATGGATGGATGGATGGTAGCAGTTGTATTTTTGGTCAAGATAAACAAGAATTTCTCACTCATGTTTTCTTTAACTGTAAACTTAAAAACTTAGTCGTTTTCAACGTAAGGCCCTGAAGATTGATCTTACTGTAAATGTTTTGATCTTGAGTGGTAATTTTCATTCACAAATGTTTTTATTCACAAAAGAGTGAAATGTGTTTTCACTTATTCTGGCTGCTCAGGCTGAAGTTTGTGGAGCTAAGTATGTGATGCTTACAAACTACATGAACCAATAAGGATGATTAAGGTGCAATTGTTCATTTTGACAGGTGCAACAAAATGAATGGAGAATTAATGGAGGATCAGTGAGATGATTTTGATATGGCTGAATTCCATTTAGCTGCATCAGTTTTGTGGTCATGGTATAGTACATGCTGGCTTTCAATAAAACAGAACCAATGTTAATGTTATTAATAACACCTTGTACTTACCGGTGAAAAAGGATCATGCATGTCTGTACACTGCCACACAGTTATAGAAGATTGATCAGGTACGGGTGAAAACACCTGTGTGGGTGAACATATGTGTTTAGAGCCTTTAAAAAAGCATTTTATAATTTTATGTTTTTAAACAGTTTCTTGCTTGTGATCAGTGTTAAAAACTAATAAGTATAGTAAATCAAGAAAGTACATTTAAGAAACAGCACAAACAATCAATTTCCAAATGCACTTAAAATGGTTTCGGTGTGAGTGTTATTGTGTTGCTCAAGGCTTCTCACTTATAAAAGGTATTTGATGTTTTTCCAGGCTCTATATAAAAAATTTTTAAAAACAGTGGCAACTTGAGGACAACTTTATTTGTATATACAGCTATTATACACATAAAAACCCACAAAGTATTTGCATTCCAGGAACGTATGATACAAATCTCCATGTTTTTGGTTAAGTGAGTTTCACAGAATTGGCCTTCTTTAGGCAAATAAAACAAAAACACAAACCTTAAAATGAACATTTCCAAAGATTCCTTTACCTTTAAAGCTCATCAGCTGATACAGTTTAATTTTATTTTTTTTCTCTTAATGTTACAAACAGCATACGTTCTCTGTACATTATTAGTAAGTAATAAGAGTAATGTTAATTTGTGAAGCAAATGTGTCATGGTGTGTCTACAGTGTTTCTACAGTCATTGTCTGCAATGGTTCATACAATATTCACAAGGAAGAAAAAGGTGAAAATAGATTAAAGATCATTTTGTTTTCATATCAGTTCATGGTAAAATTACATGCCAACAACAATTCATAAACTCAAATGTTAAATATAATTGTTGGAAAGTTTCTTGTTTAAAGGGTGTTCACTGGAAAAAAATAAAAGCAAAAAGCTGTTTTAATGGATAACTGAGGTTTGTAACAATAACACAGGGTGAAACAACAAATAAACCTTTCTGTGTTATCCTGTAACTGTATTCATATCTCAAAAGTTATTGTGTCCAATACCAAAAAGAAAAATAAATCAGCAGTTTTTTTCACATTCATTCATACTGTAAAAAAATCCAGCATTATTGAGTGTTACTTATTAGTATCCACATTATCTGGTATATCAGATCGCCTTCACACAATGGCTTGTTGTATTGATCTGGTCTAATAAATGGCGATGGTGTGGTGATCACAATGTATGTACAAAACAATTAATTTATAAGAAAATGTAGTTACATATTCACACCCCACAGATAAATACTGTTAAGAGCAACACTGAATGATTTAAAAACATCTTCAGAAATGAAAGTACCTATTGACACAAATTACATAATTTGATCCATTCATTTCTTTTCTGCATCCTGCAACTATTTGAGATGTATTATTACTCTCTGTCATCAAGTACAAGTCAGGAAATAGACCTTATTTATTGTCAGTATTCTGTGTGAATTGGCAACTACAGTTTCAGGAAGTATTGTTCTTTTCGTTTCAGGTTCACATTTGACCAAACATCCAGAGGACTCATGGCCTCGAAGCACTGATGCAAAAAGAGTCACATTAACTTTGATCCTGTACACTGTCGTGCAGAGTCCTCTAACACCTCTCTGGGATTCCCCCTCCCACCTCACGGTATGCCTCCTGTCCCTAGCACCTGTCGTCCTCCTCTGTATCGCTGAGAGGATCACAGCCTGCAACTGAGGCTGTCTGCGCCAGACGCTTCCGAAAATGTCCGTTGGGGACCTGCCAGCCGGTCCGCAAGCGCGGGCGGGCTGAGCTGATGGTGTTAGAGCGTCCCAGGCTGCAGGCCACAGCCGCCTCAAAGGTCAGCGTCTCCATGGGACCAGAGGGGTCTGGGCTGTGGTCGTCCTCTTGGGAGGCCAAGAACGGCTCGGAGGGGTAGCGTCGAGGTGGGGACGGGTAACGGCCTGCCTCGCACAGCCTCTCACCTGCGACCCCCTCTTGGGTGTCCCAGGTGGGCTTGCCCCGTCTCATGGTCTCTGGGCTACCTTGTTCATCCTCGTCTTCACCGACGGAGGGGTGTGTGCGACACTCGAGCGGGGAGTAGGAGATGTGAGGGCGGGGGCGAGTCGGGGTCTGTGATATCGGTCGTCGGCCGCTGGGAGTGCTGGACTCTGAGGTGGAGGGCACCGGACTGTCCGAGCTGTTGCCCTGAAGATGAGAATAAACAATGATGTCATGGACTGTCGCCTTCAAGGTTATCGTTTAAAAAACGTATACCTGTCAAAATGTAAAGGGGCATTCCACTAATTTAGCAACACACTTCCACAAAGTTGTGAGGCCTGTGAGAGACACATAAAAGATAAATGGTCAAACTGCCTGGTGACATCATCAGACTTAACTGGCTTAATCTAAACTAGCAGTTTTCAGGTTAAATTAAATTGAAGTTTAAATGGAATATGTACTCCTAGCTGGTGCCGGATTGCAAGACATTACAAAAACAAGATGCAGCATTCTTTTTTCCCAATCCCTCGCTCCAGCCAATCCATCTTTCATTCTGCTGACTCCTTTTTACATTTTGTTTGGGCTGGGCAATTCAATATTATTGTATACAATATTTAACTTGTTACTTAAAAAAAATGTTTTATTCTGTTATCCACATAAATGACTCCCAGAAAATCATACAGAAGTTACAGAAGGCTTTTGTTTAACATAATGCATAAGTGGAACAGTGTTAAGTGTCTTTTATTTATCCCCTGGGAAACTGTTGAACTGTTTGTGTGATTTTACATACATTTACCATATTGTGACACTGATATCAGAAAAATATTCTTATTAATATTGTATTATTTCAACTACAGCAGCGTTTGCAGTCTTTTTCTACAGATTTAGGCTACACAGTCAGCTGTTTTCTAATCACAAAATGCAAAACTGTTCTTGTCCACAATACAACTAAAAGAATCCCTAGGCTCACCATCACTTTGGTGACCTGTGGACAACAATTGTAGCGTTCACTTGACAACTCACCAGAAAAAATACAAACAGTTGACTGGAGGGAAAATTGGCTTTTTCATTTTTAATTTTACTTTAAAGTCATTTCATTTGTGAGCCTGCTTTTTTTGCTGTCCCTGAATCGGTTAGCTGGACATTTAGGCTTTTCTGACCTACCTGTTTATCTTGGGTGTGTGCTCTCTCTACACTAGAGGATCGTGAGGGCTGCAAGCTTCTTTCCTCTGAGTTACAACGAGACGTGTCCGGAGAGAGGAGGTGACAGCGTTCCTTAGACCGGCCACGCTCCCTGTCGCTCTGCTGCCGGTGCTCAGACCGAGAAACTAGAGGGGAGACATAAAACATAAAATGGCAGACAAAGAGAAAAAGAGATAATGGGTGACAACTAAGGCTGAAACGATTTATCGAGAAATTCGAATAATGTGATTACTGAAAAGCATCAATGCAAATTATTTGCATCGATGCTTCGTTTAATCAATGTAACTATACAGCGCACTGCTTCGCATAGACAATTATTACTGTCGCACAATGCACTTAGGCTGTGGGCAAGTGAAGACAATGTGATTTGATGGCGCTGTTTGCAAAGTGGAGAAAGAGAGAGAATTTAGCGAGGGATAAAAAGAGAAAAAGACAGAAAGTGTTCAAGGTATGGGATTATTTCAAGCTAAAAGAAAACAACAGCTCTGTACAGTGGGTCTTCTGGAAAACGGAATAACCAAAACAATGCTTTTGTTTTCCGAGCAGAAAGCATCCGGTGATATGAGTTACACAGCTGGTCCCGTGGGGTGCCAAGCAAAAGTATTTCTTGTCTGATTACTCGATGAATGGATGAAATAATCTGTAGAATCATCAATTATTAAAATCATCATTAGCTGCAACCCAAGTGACAACATAATTTTGTTCCTCAAAATGTAATGGTAAATATAACGCGGTTGGTATCCAGCCATCTAATAGAGAGAAGTGTCTTCGACAAACCAAGAAACTTAACATAAACATATTTTCCTCTTATTGGCATGGCCAACCAGAATAGGTCTGGCTTGGCCTCTAACCATATAAATGTACCAGTTTTAGTATTTAAGATTCAAATTCTTTTACAAATAGGATAAATAATTATTTTATGTTGCTGGGGTTTGTTCGACCAATATCAATTCCACCTACCACATCAGTAAAAAAAAAATTCATTAACTTAACATTTTTACTGCAACAATAACAAGTTGATCAACAAGACACATTGTCACTATGGACCTTTCCTGTGTTTTATCACCAGTTATCTTTGGTTGCAAATGGTAGGGGGGGAATATCACTTCACACTGTATGCAAACAAACTAACCAGCAGCCTTGTAGCTTTTGTGACGAGGTCGATAAACTCGCTCAGGACTTTTCTCCTCCTGCCAAAGACCGTTCACCCGCTGATCTGCAACAGTGGAGGCTGAACGCTTCATGGAGCCACTTGCGACCTCCGTCTGCTTGTATGTGAAAACACAAAACAGACAAAACAGACATTAAACATTAAAAATACTGTAATTACATTCAGATTATTTCATTCAGAAAGCAAGTGAACCATTGCAGAGAGGCTTAAAAAATAAAATGTCATGCTTTAGTAAGTGAAACAAAACAGTGCATCCTAATAGTATTGTTAGGTTTAGTTTCCTCTATTCTGGAGATGAAAGAGATCAACGTAAGAAGGCGATGCATCAGCATTCACAATATCACATCCCATTTTAAAAATAGTTTGAGCCTAAATCAAACTCCCAAAGTGGCAAAAGACAAGCCAAAACTCTACTGATTTAAACTTCTCGGCATCTCGTGCACATAAGGGAAAAGGCGCTTTGGCGTTAGAGCCCATGCAGCCACTGACGTCCGTAAGATCCAGCACAGAGGCCGTGTCGTGGAAGTTGTGTATACCTGCAACTCTACAGCCAGACGGGGCATGGAAGAGGCCCGCACACACAGGCCCCTCCCTAGTGGAAGCTCCAGAGGGGCTTCAATCCCCCTACTGCACTCGCCCACCTAGGTGGAGTACAGAAACAAGAAAGGAGGGCAAGAAGAGACAGAGCACCAATCAGGCTCGTCCCCGCCAGGACTGCTTCTATATTTACGGAGGTCCAGTTCAGGTGAGAGGAGGGCAGACAAGCCATTTCATCACTGAGGGTCATCTATCATAGCCATTTCAATCCAGTCAGAAGCCATTCCAGCCAAAAACGGACAGGTTAAAAACTAGCAACAGGAAAACTGACTCCAAGGGGGAATAGAAACAGTGTGAGGTTGTATAAAAGGAGCAAAGAGTGGCGAAGATAAGTGAGAAAGGACAAAAAACAAAACAGTTCACAGGGAAAGATGGAATCCATGTTTCAGCTGGGAAGTACATTCAGTCATGCATGTTCAGGTCTTAACAGCTACACAAACAGAGCCACACAACATCTGTCTAGGGGCCGATCACATTCCTATGCAAGAACAAACACTAATATGCGGGTATTTTAGAATCATTTCATATCATTCATCTAGCAAGCAAGGTAGATCGGTAAACACACAGCAAAACTTTGACAATCTGCCGTTGCTATTTCAACCTCCACGGGACTAAAAGACAGGAGCACAGAGAGCAGTGATGCTGTGCTCGGCAAGGCACTGAGAAAAGTCACAGGAACAACATTCATTAAAAAATGTTTATACACTTGGATAAAAGTTGAGCCTTATGATTGTTCAGAATGAAACTCTAAGACAGTGGTTCCGAACCTTAGGGATCACAAGGTGACCCTAAAGGGCAACACACAACAGCGGTGTACGATGTGTGTCAAAACACACATATCCATCGTTTTCTACTTTCTTGTATTTCTATTGACAAATCCTACGTAACATAAAATACATCAGGGAGAACGGAGAATGTTTGCTTTTTGGTTGTGTTTTATCAGAAGGCAGAAGTTCAGAGATGTTTTCTGTGAGTGTGTGATGGTGGGTAACGAATGGCCGGTGCAAGCTGCACTTTCTGCTTGAAGTGGCTTCACTTATTGCTGAGCGCTCATCCATAGTGGGCTACTATTAGCTACTATTATCCTGGATCATGGCTGGATTCTTAAACATGATGGATCGGTTGATACAGGAGCAGAATCGTGTTTTTGTTGCACCAAATGCCTTTTTATACTGATGGTCTGTTTACCACAGCATTATGTAATGCATGTGTGTGTGTGTGTGTGTGTGTGTGTGTGTGTGTGTGTGTGTGTGTGTGTGTGTGGCACTGACAAAGAAAGAAAGGGATCTTTTTGATATTGAAACTTGGCTTCAGACTGTCCTGTTCTTACACAGGCTGCTTTTGTGTGTTTTCCTAATTATAGAAATTGCTCCTCAGTATTTGGCTAATACTGTTACATTATCAGTATTGTAACAGCTTGTTACAATAACTACTTGTAAAATCTGAGTATCCCTATACTATATATATATGTATACTAAAACGTCTTTTGTCTGGTGTAGTGTAGGGATGGGAGCCCAATGTGTGCTATGGGTGTCAAGTGACATGACACTATGTGATACCACAGATGTGTGTTGCACTTTTTGTTGTGAAATTAATAACAACAGGACAAGAAAAAATAACTAAACAAACATATTTCATGCTAAAATTATGTTTTTCACTTTGACTAACTGGTCACACCCACTACACAACCTGTGACAAGGCAACAACGCTTTGTTTTCAAGAGTTAAAAAGGTTGAGAACCACTGTTTTAAGAAATTGTCGTGGTATTAATGGTCTTTTTGGTCATCTTTCTTACAAGATTCTGCTGTTGACTAGCATCAACGTCGGAGCTTATGGGCTGCAAAAATAGTTCCTGGGGTGAGATGGGGCTCAAAGCCACAAAGCCTCCTCTGGTCCTGTATGGGAACAGAGAGAAACAGTAAAACAAACAGATAAATAGAGGCACAGGTACAAATATAACAAAACTGCAGGTGTTCACAGACTCACAGGGCTGAGCCAGCACTGTGGGCCATCATCGGCAGTGTCTGGGTGTTGGACAGAATGTCCTCGGGGAGGGCGGAGGCATCCAGACGCTTGAACATTAAGTTACTCTTCTGAAATGAGAGAAACAAAAACACAACAAATCAAATACAGGTACAGGGGCTTCCTTCCAATTGATTTTTCACGTTGCTGAAAGGTGCAGGAAAGACATATATGTGGTCAGAATGGATCGAGTACTTTACGCTCTAAAGACATGACTTCACATGAAACACAATTAAGTGTACATATTGCCATCCCTCCCTGTATGTACATACTGTAGTTCTGTATAGTACCAAAGGATGCTTATCTATATAATATGGCCAATTGGGAAGGAACTTGATTGGACTGTTTCGCTAGACTGGAATTTTTTTCTCTGCTTCTGTTTTATTAACATTTTAAAAGTGAGGTGATAAAGCATTACAGCTATCAAAGCTTACGATTTAGATTTTATTTTTTTCCCTCCATGTAACTGTTCTAATTGGGTCTTAAATGTGTTTTTTTAGTTTTGCATCTCCTCCTTTTTTAAAATGTATTTATATATCTATCCTTCCTTGAATACATAATTGTAAAACAGGGTGAATACAGTATATCGGGGTGCCAGAAAGTTCATAACAGCATGCAGAGCTGACCTGAGCTTCAAGTTGCTGCCTGAGCTTCTTGGCTTTGTTTTGTTTGAAGTAGTCCATTATCATCATGGAAGCGTAGATCTTCCCCACTGTCATGTCCGTATCTGTGAGGGCAGACACACTACGTTAACTGTTACTGCTTGTCTCTCAGCAGTACACTGAGTGTTTCCTCCATAGTTAGAGCCAGACCTTTGTTGATAGGTACCAGTAGATCCAAGTTCTTCTGGGGCAGATAAGGCCAAATGATACTGATCTCTTTTTGCAGTTCACTGTCCAGACCGATACGGTCCTCCCCACCTGTGACAAACATCCACATTCATCACCTTAGCAAATATATAATATATGTCATATTATGACAAGTCATTTAAGCCTAACATACCTTTCTGAGGATGTGTGCATTTGTTTGTTTTGAATGATAGGGAATTGAATATTTTTGAGTTTTGGTTTGTTGGTGGAACAAAAAAAAGCAATTTGAGGAAGTCACATTGGGCAGTGGACATTTTCTAGAACAAACAACTAAACAACAAACCAAAATAATAAATTAGCAGATAATTGATAATGAAAATAATTGCAGCCCTAGATGTCATATCACAATCATACTATGTTTATTAGTGACACTGACCTCTGGCTATTTTGATGTCCAAAGCAGTGCGGATGAGCGACATCAGGGTGGATGTGAAGTGGACTGTCATGTCCTCATCCACAGGCATGTTCATCAACACCAATCTCTGAGAGACAACAAGGTACGGAGAGAGGAAGAGAGAAGGAGATTCATTCATTCATAATTTATTTTATCCAAATAAGAGAACATGAACTCAGTTCTATTACCCTTAACTTAATAAAACGTCTGTCCACCTTATTTATAATTCATACTGCTCTTTTCTATACATAGGATTTTACCTTATAGGCGATCTTAGCAGGACATTTTTTGCCCAGGCCCAGGGGTGGTGACATGTGTGTTAACATCTCATACATGGCAGTGTAGTGGATACGACCACTTCATGGGAAAAAAAGAAGCAGAATGTGGAGAGGTTAATGAAAGTATAAACTCAGATCATATAGAGATGAAGACAAACGGCTCATTCATTTTATACTTCTACTTCAACTTGTTATGTGGCATCAAACTTAAAGAACAATGTTTTCTTTTTCTTGCAAAAAAAGTGGACTTTAGCACAGTCAGATCAAGTTGTGCTAAAGAGTTCAATGCAATGAAAAATTTATTAACATTTCACATGCTTTGATGGCCCTCTGCTGGATGAAGATAGAACAGGATGTTGATCAGGTCTGCTTGAAACTAAATAAAAATAGATAAATGCTGATGATCAAGTCTCACCATGCCAGACGATCATACTCCCCCCAGATGCGAACAAACTCGTCCAGGTGATGGGGACCCAGGATTGATGAATCTCGTGTCAGGTACTCAAAGTTGTCCATGATCACAGCCACAAACAGATTTAGCATCTAAAAAAAGGACATATACAACAGATTTTTTTTTTTTGAAGAAAAGCAGTGTGCAAGACAGCCAAAAAACTGACAAACATAAACAGAACGTTATTGTGCTTAAGCCCTGACCAGGAAGGAGCTGAAGAAGATGAATGAGACGAAGTAGCAGTAAGCAAAGTCAGTCCCGCAACCTCCCTCGTGGTCTGGAGACATGGTGAGGGGGGCTATAGAGGGGTCTGGTTCACATTCCTGCCCCGACAGACACGAAAGCATAATCTCCTGCCAGGACTCCCCCGTTGCACTCCTGGTGGTTTAAACACAAACAAACACCTATGTGACATTGAATTTAAGATCCATTTTGAAAACATCTAGAAATGAAAAGGAATCTTGGAAGATATTCTTTGATAAGCCCACCTGAAGAGCAGCATCAGCGCTCCGAAAAAGGTCTTAAAATTGTTGTGTTGATTGATGTGACTCTCATCATTCAGCTTGATGTTTCCAAACACCTGCAGAAAACAGGTAGTAAAATAATGACTTCTGTTTATTTCATTGGATCCTCATTAGCTTCTGCCATAGCAGTTTGAATCTTCGTGGGGTCCATACATATGAATCCAATCAATACCACACCACTATTAATATCAATAAATTGTTAAAATTACCTCACATAATATGAATAAAAGTAAGGCAAAGAATGTGTCTAAAAACTCATACAAATTACATTAATACAGCTACATTTGAGCACATAGCCATCCATAAGATTTGTGAAAACTAAGATGAAATCAGATTAAAAAAAACGTGTATATTTAGTCACAGAGTCTACATTTGTTTCTTAAAAGAGTAAGCACTCCATTCCACAGAAGCCCTGTACATAATGTATAATTATAATGTATGTATTAAAAAATCTTGGCTCAAGGAATAAGTAATGGCTTTCCTCATAAAAGCAAGCACTTTAGTCTGTTATGTTATGTTATTTGTGATATATTAATGAAAGGATACCTGCATTCCAATTATGGCATATATGAAGAAAAGCATAGCGATGAGAAGACAGACATAAGGAAGCGCCTGTTGGAGAAGAGACAGCAAGGGCGGTTGTTTAAAACTCATCATAAAGGCAAGAATTTGGAAAATAATATCAACATCTTTGTGCGAGGAATCAAAATGACAAGACAGAGGAAGCTGACTGTAAAATTTTCCAACCTTGAAAGATTGCACAAAGGTCCATAGCAGAATACGGATGGTGTAACCTTGTCTCAGCAGCTTGATCAACCTGGCTGCTCGAAAAAGCTTCAAAAAACTCATGTTGATGGTGTTCACCGACTGGGACAGACGTGCAAATGGTTGGAGAGAGGGTGACACAAGAGAGAGGGAGGGAGGGGGAGAGTGGCAGACAGAAGGGAGAGACAGGATGTAAAACACAGATGGCGAAATTCATCACAACATGACTTAAGTTGTGTCTGGAGGCAGGGATCATAACACACTAAACTTGGAAAGAAAGAATGCTGCATTTGAAGACTATTTGTGTCTTTCTTTTTAGGTTCACAACATTGCGAAAATGAATGTTGTCTTGGCAGTAACTTACCTGTAAATCCACAATTATCTCAGTGATGCTGCCAAGAACAGTGATGAAATCAAAAATATTCCAAGTATCTCGAAAGTAGTTCTACAGAAAAAGAAAATGTTTTAATTCATTTGAATAAACATTGACAAGTTCTTCACTTGAGCTAGATGTGCTTCTGCCTTCAATTTATGTCTTCTTGTGTTAATACTCACCACAAGACCAAAGGCCATTATCTTGAGTATACACTCCAAGGAGAAGAGGACAGTGAAGGCTGTGTTGAGGTGTTTTAGGACTGTGTCATAGGCTGTTGGGGCCGAGTAGTACTGAAGGAAAATGTAAAATAAAACTATTGTTACAGATCACATTGAGTGTACTAATTAAATTTTTTGTAGACATGACACTACCTCCACACACACATTTAAAGTTCATAATAATGGATTTGCATGACTTGGCCTGTGCAAAATAAACTTAAAATGTGTTTGCAATTGTTAATCACAGTTTACATTTCATTGTCTTTATTCATATTTGTTGTTATTGTCATATGGTGCAGCAATTTTTAGGAGTAACTCTCCTGGAAAATACGCCTGTTGTGGTGCATTCAGGTGCTTGTTGGAAGATCCAATTTCTGAGGAGAAGCACAGCCTATGGTATGAAGTCTGTTGTCAAACCTCGAACCTCGACGACAAACAATAAACAATGAAACGTGAGCACTGCAGAAAGAATTGTGTGAATTTTGTACGTTTCTTCATTGAAATGTTTCTCTTTGACATGTATGTCTCAAGTCTTAAATGTGTCTGTTTCTATAAACGCAACAAACGAAAGAGATTTTTTTTTTTTAAAGTTCTTCCCTGTTCTTAAAACTTTGGTTTTAATTTTCGTATTTTTGTTCCATCGTTCCATTGTACTACCCAAAACACGTGCTGAGATCTCGAAACGCAATGCTCACAAGAAGTACGGGGCAAGAAACAAGATCAGATACGTTGTAAACAAATTGACAGTTTAGCCAGATTAACTAAACCCCTTTCTTTGGAGATAAAACCCAAGCGAGTGTACCCAAAATGCTGCTCATAATCCCTCATTGCACAGAAAAAACAATGAGCGTGCATAGCGTCAGTAAGTATGGAAGGTAAAGGTTGAAAGATGTCAGTCTGTAAACTGTGAATGATGGTCAGAGCTCAAAAAATAAAAAATAAAGCTGAATTTCTACTAGAGATGATGATCAATTTTTTTATTGTGCTGGACTTATGTCAAGCAAGTCTCTGCAAGTTGATTTTCATTGTCAGCTGTAGCTCACAATTTGAAGCACTGTAACACGCAAATGTGGTACAGTCCTTCAGAGTCAAACTGTTTCATGACTCTCCCCTACTGTACGGAGGTGCTTTACCTTCATCATGAGGACCACAGTGTTGAGAGCAATCATGACAAGCACCGTATACTCGAAAGAGGGCGATGCCACAAAGTGCCACAGTCTGTACTGGAAGGTTTGTCTGTTCTGGGGCATGTAGCGGGTCATCGGCTTGGCGCTGATGGCAAAGTCGATGCAAGCCCTCTTGTGGAGATAAATTTAACAAAACATTCATACAGAGAGACATTACATGAATACGTGCAAATTTATCCGTGTGTCTACATAGACATCTACATATATATTTCAGTGCTCCACACCTCGTTCTTCTCCAGACTGCACTCCTGAATCATCTTGTCGCCCTGCTCCTGGAAGGTGATGATGATCAGAGCCACGAAGATGTTGACAAAGAAGAACGGGAAGACCACAAAGTAGACCACGTAGAAAACAGACATCTCCATCCGGTTCCCTCTGCTCGGCCCCATGTTTTCCTCTGTTACATCGGTAGAGTGCTGCAGGACCCTAGCAGGAGAAAAGGAGAAAAAAGAGGTCATTTAGCCTTCTTGGGCAATTAAAGTTTAAATTTACTTACATTTCTATTACCTAAACTACATTGCACTGATGGTCTAAGAACTGTTCATCAGAGTGAAAATCCACTTACTGAGGCCATCCCTCTCCAGTTGAGACGGTGAAAAGTGTGAGGAGGGCCCAGCAGACGTTGTCGTAGTGAAACTCATGTCTCCTCCACTCTCTCCTTTTCACCTCCTTTTTGTCTCTGCTGTAGTCAATGTAGTAGCCTCTGTAGGGAACAGAGCAGCCCGGAGGTCATTGGTTCACTTAATTCACTGATTAAACCAGCAGTTTTAATGAAGAGAAAGAATGTAAATCTGGGGATCTGCAGCCAATCGTAGGCCATCTGCCTAATGAGCTATTTGCATCAGGACCTTTGTGTAGAATTTGTAAATTGATCTCTTATGTATATCAGAAAGGTCAGAAATGTTTTAGTTATGTTTGTTTAATCTATTCATTAGTTAATTATACTGAGTCTTTGTTGTATATGTTAACTCCTTGCCAGACAGTTCTGTAGAGGAGAGACGTCATCAGCAACGTTAGCATTGTAACTTTATTTTTTTACTCTCAGCATAAAAGTGAATAATCGTATTTCCTAAAATATCAACAGTTTGGCCCTTCATTTTGTATGTTACTCCCTCCTGCACTAGTGCAACCTGGTACAACTTAACGGTCATGTAATGTGGCAGTACATGTTGGATTGGATCCATGGAGGATGTTATTCATTTATTCCAAACACTAATGTTTGGCAGTGAGAGACACAGACTATGAGAGTGGTTTCAGTGGTGTAAAGTAAATACAAAAAAATTACTTATGTAGCCTACTCTACTCCACTACAGCTCAGAGGGAAATATTGTACTTTTCTACATTTATTTTATAACTTACTAGTTACAGTATATTGTAGATTCAGATCACTAATGTAAAATATAATCAACAAATATATTATGATGGTTTATTACAATAGGTCTAGATATTATAAGACAAAAGTCAAATTTTGAATGCAGGTGTTTTTGCTACTTTTACTTAAGTAAAAGATCTGAGTACTTCTTCCACCTCTGGTTTAGCTATATCCACTTACTGGCATTCCTTCTCCGAGTTCATGGAGCTGTCAGTGCAGTAGAAGAACTTCCCCTTGAAGAGCTGCACCGCAATGACAGCAAAGATGAACATGAAGAGCTGGTACACAATGAGGATGTTGAAGACGTTCTTCAGAGATGTGACCACACAGTCAAAAACAGCCTGCAGAGAAGAAAGCCACAAGGGTTGGCAAAGTAATCACAACATGTCAGAGGTCTGTGAAATAACACCAAAAGCCAAAATACTGGGGTGAGTTTGCAGATTTTTACATTGTACCTTGAGTTTAGGAAGCCTCTTGATGGTTTTAAGAGGCCGCAGAACTCTCAAAACCCTGAGAGACTTTATTGTCTTGATGTCTCGGCCTTTGTTGTTTCTGTTGACATTGGAATACAGTACTTAGGAACATAGTGGTACACTCAGACTAAGGCACAAGGACACATGGCATAGACACATTTAAAACGGTGAAAAAGAAAAGTATAAGCAGAATGTCACAAAACACAAGTGCATATCAAAAAACACAATGAAACACAGAACTTCGCCATGAGTATGTTTGTATGGAGCCCAGCAGGTGTCGCCAGTAAAAATGTTTGAAATTTGTACCCTTGAGTTAATTATTTGTGAACAAAATTAGTAATACATTCACTTGCATTTATAAATTTAGGCCTTAAAATGAAATTATGCCTTAGTATAAAGTTATATAGTTTAGAAACTGTTTTTATTGAAGTCCTGCTCTCAAATAGCTGAATTTATTTTAGCAAGATCAAAGCATTAAATTACATCAATCAATCTATTTGTCCTTGTCTTGGTATCAAAGACAAGCTTTAGCTGTGTGTGTGGTAAACTGAGATACCTGGATATACACAACAATGTGTTGTCTTCCATTGTTAAATTTTATAGAATGATGGATTCTTTTCTATTTATTATTCTGCAAAACAGAGATTTCTGTAAACAGAATTACAGAAACAAATCATGTAAGTTGAGGGTATAAATCAGTAAATTAGTGTGCCCATGTTATCAAACAATTTACCCCTGATATCTGTCGGGCTCTGCAGTTTAGTGAGATTTCGAAAATAAAAACACACGGAAATCAAAAAGGAAAACATCATACACATGAAAATAAAAGGAATATATGACAAGCTTTATGTAAGAAGTTTACATTTAGTGTGACTTAAATTTTTACCCCATCACATTCCTGGTAGCCCCAACAGTGACAAAATCCACAGGAACAACATAGAAAAATTGAGGCATAAAGAGAGATACACCGTGAGCAAAGCTCAGAGGATCACAGCTATATTCACAACAGAGAAATTAACATACAGTACGATCCTCTACAGTACAACAAAAGGCACAAAAGGTTTAGTAAGTTATCTGTCACAATCATGCTGGAAACGACAACAGAAAGAAATAATGTGGAGGCTTTTTAACATCAGTCATGACACACTCAACCTGTGTGTCAACCCTAATATAACACAGAAATCCATCTTTCCCTTTAGTTGTGGGACCAAGGTTAAATCTGAGTTACACACTATACAGGACCATGCATGCCTTCATATTTGCAGTTTTTTTTGGGAAGCTGCAAAAAGTGTCTTTGAAGGAAAGTCGTTTATAACAATACAGTATGTTCAGAAAATGATTTGCTGCAGTGAGTCAGTCATTAGTCATCGGCAGGCAGCAATATATAGTGACTCACGTTAGAGCAAAGGCAATCAGAGCTCCCACCACCACAATGAAGTCCAGGATGTTCCACATGTCTCGGAAATAAGAGCCATCGTGCAGAATGAGACCCTGGTCTATCATCTGGAGGACAAACACACCACACACAGAAGGACAGGTAAAGTGGACAGATTAACACACACAGGGCCAAACACATCTGAGTAATTTAATGTGTGATTGTTGAGTCAAAGTTTCAGTTGCCCACCTTGATGATCATTTCAAAGGTGAACACTCCAGTGAAGACATAATCAAAATAACGGAGGACCTGGAACATTTACACACATAAAAAAACACAAATAAAAAAAATCATTCATTTAAAAAGACTGCATACTATGCATATACTACTATTCATCCTTCTGTCACACACACCCAAATCCATACTGCAAACTAATTGTCATAGTGTAGAAAATCTTTTTCACCACCAACCACAACTTATTTCCATTGTGTGCGAAGCTGCTCCATTTCATTTGTTCATTGCATTGTGGCAGAATAGCATCCTTCCTTCGACTGCACAGTGAGTATACTTTACTGCATCACTTGTCCAGCGTCAACACACTACACACTAAAGTATTAGAATTAGTATGGAGTTTGAGACTCATTGCTAGTGGTACAGTTCCAAAGAAGTACATTTACATTTACTCATTTGGCAGACGCTTTTATCCAAAGCGACTTACATTTGAGGAACAGCATACAAGCATTAACAGAGCATCAATACACCACGAGATCTACAACTGACAACACATACTATTAAGGGCAGCAATAAAAAGTAGTAATAGCTAATAGCACTTATGGCATCATTGGGGTAAATACCTAGGGAAAGAAGTAAGAGTTAACAAACAAGTGCAATCAATGCAAGAGAATTGTAAGGGGATAGAAGAAGAAGAGCACAGGAAGTGCATGTAGAGGTTATGGGTTACAAGTGTTAAAAGAAAAAGTGTTCTCGGAAGAGAAACGTTTTCAAGAGCTTCTTGAAGTTAGAGAGGGACGCCCCTGCTCTGATGGCATGTGGTAGCTCGTTCCACCATCATGGTGTCACAGATGAGAACAGCTGGGACTGAGATTGCTTTGTGTGTAGGGATGGCAGAGCCAGGCGGCGTTCGTTGGTGGAGGGCAGTGGCCAAGAAGGAACGTAGGCTTGTATTATGGAGTTTAGGTAGATGTTACAGACCTGTTTCTGCTCTGGTTGGTTGTGGTCAGAAATTTGCTTGATTGCACCTGTCATCACACCCTACAGTGATGTCACAGGGTCCTAGAGTCCACCTGGACATCACTGCAGCAAGGTGATAAGTTAAACCACTGGATGTCAGCAAAGACAATATATTCAGGGGTGTATTTTTTAAGACATTTTTGAATTAGGATTATGTACTTCAAGCAGGGCCTGATGTTGAGTAAAGGAGTAGGCAGATGGTGCTTGGAACATTTATGTTTTGTGTGTCCTTGGTATAGATCTTTACTCTGTCTCTTCTCTCTCACAAACTAAAGCCAAATACAGTGCTGATTTTACTAGTTTGTGCTTATTTGGTTACTCTTGACACTTTCCGTGATGCCGAGTTGTGAAAAGCTGTGAAAAACCAACTGCACAGCTATTTCCCAGGCAAAACTGCAGATTCTCACCTTGTATTTGCGTGAAACCAAATGTACCACAACACATTGTTGCTGACACAGTGTTATGTCAACTTGAGATCAAACACTAAACCTGAAAGCTAAAATGTATCAGTAGTAATTTAGAATTGACAGAGTGAGTTCATATATTTAATTCATTCTTTTAGTCTTATGTAAATAATTTCTTCCTTGAGGATTAATATCTGTGAAAGATGGACCTAAACTAGCAGGTTCGTTCACAATTTCACAATGACCACATTGTTGTTAACACTGGCTAGTCAGATGACATCACTGTTTAGTACAATAAACCATGTGTGAACACATCCAGGCTCCACACGGAGCTTTGGGCTCATTATGTTTGTTACCATGCCGCTCATATTGAGGAGTGGCAAAGTGGTATGATGACAAACAGCAGGGAATAACTTTTGAGGGGGTACGGTGGTGTACTAGCCTCTCATCCAGCTGTTAGAGGTTGTCGCATCTGTCTCTGAAACCTGGGGCGCTCTGCCCTACAGTGTAAAACGCTGGAGGGGCGTCTTACAAACTTGGGGGTTTGGTGGGAGGGGCTTAGTGAAATGATGCGAGCAGTAGAGAGAGAAGGGGGGATGGTTTTGCATTGTTTAATTGCCGACTGCAGCTTGAAGGTGTCAAAACCCCACGTACACACACCTTTCTGACGTCAAAACGCCTTTTGTCTTGTCTCGTTTTACCTGCAGATGTGGTAGACATGTTTTACAAACTAGTTTGTTTTCAAGATTTCCCTGTCCTTTAGTCTACCAGTTCTTTCTAGCACTTTAAATCACCTACAATGCACTGCTGTATAACATTTTTGCACATGGTAATGGGTTTCTTGTTAATATGACATCCAACTGACTCATCTTATACATCCCAATTTAAATCATGAGTCAAACTCTAGACACTTTAGGAGAGGTGTATTTTGATCTCACCTTGTTTCTGTTTGAATTGGCACACACGGGGTCCTCAGCAGCCAGTGCAATGCTGCTTGCCACAATCACGAGGAGGATGGTCATCTCAAAGTAGCGCAGAGTGACCACATAGTGACAGATCCTCCTGATACTGTGGATAAACAATAGGGAAGGTGTTTATTGTTGGCTGATGGAAGAGCGCACACAAATAACCCAAAAAGAAGGAAAGCCTTGTCATGGCAAAGATGTTTTAAATAAAACCAAGCACTACTTCATCTCATTTGATGATCAGTGATTTAACGGATTTTGTAGCATCTTACGGGTTGGAGGCCTTGAAGATGAACATGCTGTCTGGAGCTACACGTTTGGTAGGAATTGGAGGCTCCTCCTCCTCAGTTTCAACATCTTTCTGGTCAGACTCGTATGCCTCCAACTCTTTACTGTTCACTAAAACCCAGACAAATATGCGATGAAGAAAGAACAATGTGAGTCACCAGCACAATGGACTCATCAAAAAAAAAGGACTCAAAGTGTGGCACTCTCATCAGATGTCAGAAAGACCTACACAAAGTGATCCAGAGTGATACCAAATCCCACCTTATGATTCAATTCAATTCAATTCAATTTTATTTATATAGCGCCAAATCACAACAACAGTTATCTCACAGCGCTTTTCATAAAAGAGCAGGTCTAGACCATACTCTGTGATGTTATTTACAGAAGCCCAACAATTCCCACCAAGAGCAAGCACTAAAGGATGCAGAGTGTGGCTGCAGCAAGAAGTGATCACAATGCTACCTGTCATGGGTGCAAGCTCCAGCAGTGGTTGTGAAGACATTTCGATGGCCACGCTTCCCTCCAGGTTGGACTTGTTACGTTTGATGGAGACTGGACGGTTCTCAGACTCCATGGCCCTCACAGTGAACTCTGTGGCCTCTAAGGCCGGCTCTACTGGGATGTTTTGGCTGCCTTCACTCTGCTCTGTCCAGGTACAATCAAGCAACTGCTCACACTGAGGAGGATCTGGAATGTCCTCACCGGGCAAAGCAGCTCTGTAATGGGGAAGAAAAGATCACTGAGCTTACAAAAATAGATATGTTATGACGTTGAAATCTTGTAAAAGGAACTGTGCAAAAGCTCTGATAATAATAAACTCTAGAATATTTGTACCATCCTTTTCTTGTTGTATAATTATCTGATAAACGTCCATTTCATCTGAAATGTCACTGGATATTTCCAGAGGGAGAGACAGAGAGAAATCTCTCTCTCTCTGTTTTTAGCTAGGCTACACTAGCAGCATGGCACTATAGATGGCAATGTCTGTTGCTCAGACATTATATGAAGAGATCCCTTCCTAATGTAATTCAGCTTAATTACTGTAGGAACATAAGTACAGCGGGACATCCATTAATCACAGGGTTGGTAGTTCGATCCCTGACTCCTCCGGTCCACATGTAGACGTGCCTTTGAGCAAGACACTGAACCCCAGGTTGCTCCAGATGGTTAGGCCAGTGCTTCGCATGGCATCTCTGCCGCTATTATTGTGTGTGAATGGGAGGAAAAATTAATTTTGTAGCGCTTTGTCCATTAACATAGAAAAGCACTATATAAATGCAGTCCATTTACCATCTCTCAGGGAAAAAATATCCCGTGACATTTTGGTTAAAATGGCCTTTACCAGATAATTACATACAGCGAGAACAGGGATATAAAAAAAAAGTTGAGTTCACAAAAGACTGCTGAACTTTACAATCCCTCTTTTCATTTCTTCATCAAAAAACGAGAACAGCCTTACCTTCTACAATCTTCTCCAACTTCTGCATACGGGTTGATGATGCATGTTCCACAATCATCTTGGGCTGACCCTCCTTCTCCCTCCACTTTCTCTCTCTCCTCTCTTTCTTCCCTTTCATCCAGTATCTTCCTCTCCTGGCTGAGCGACCTCCTGAGTTGTGGCACCTCATGTGGCGTCTGGGTACAGTCCAAACTCTTGACCTCAGAGCGAGCCTCGCGGTGGCGGTGCCGTCTGTGGCGTGCCCCTTCATCCGGCCCCTGACTGGGTCTGAACTTGCGGGCCAGCCTGTGCCTGCCCCCGCCTGTGTTCCGGTGGTTAGCTCCTCCTGTTTTCTCCTCACTCAGGTTTACCAGAGGCTCCGCCACTGGAGGCTCTGGGATAGGGACGGAGACGGACATCGGGGGCTCAGGGAGGGGCATCCCCACAGACATGGGAGACTCAGGCAGGTGAGCCGGGCTGGCCTCTGGAGAGAGGGTGGGTCCGTGGTGGGGGATGGTTGGAGTTTCAGCGGTGTCCTCAGTAGGGCTGCTAAACAGCTCCTCTCTGCTTGCCATCTGGCGGCGTTTGCGTAGCTGGTTGGCTCTCTGCTCCCATACGGACATGTTAACCTTTCTCCTCCTCTCGCGGCGGTTGGTGAAGGCATTGGAGCTATTGAGGGGCTGTTCGTCTGCAGCCCCTGTTGGACCCTCGGGCTCCTCTGGGAAGTTTGGTCGACCTCGGTGGATGGCTCGTTTCCTGTATAGGTAGGGTCTTCTTCTCCCACTAAGGATCATAATATATTGCACATCAATATGTTCCAGCAACAGGCCCAAATTAAAGGAATTGGTGACAAAAAACATCAAGACGAGTACCCATTTAGCATACCAGTTATATACAAATAAATAAATTTAAATAATAAAAATTGCAAGAAAAGGATGGACCTTTTCTGTGTGTTTATAATGTTTGTTGATTAGTTACAAAAGAAAAAATTGCAAAATACTAAAAAATACAAATACATCCAAAAACTGAAATTAAGATACCTGAGAGGACAGATCAAAAAAAAGGAGAAAAACAAAAACCACAAGAACAAAAAAATGTAAGGTGCAGGATTTAAGTACAAACATGTGTAACATCTAGAAAATAATCTCAATAATTCAGTAGGAAAACTCAAGGGAGAAATTCTGTGAGACAGAGATGCATCCAATTATACTTACTGGTATTCAGATTCTTTTGTTGTCCATGTAATCAATGAGTGATTATTTGAAAACAAGACATTAGTGTTTTACAACATACACAGAACATTTGTTGTGGCACAGAACAAAATACATAAAGGAGATGCAAACTGTGGGCGGAGGCTTTCCGGTTTACACAGGTTTAGAAGGGACTGAAATCAGTACTAAGAAATTAAAATGTAGAGTTTTCATTCATGGAAGCACTCAATTTTATAGCCATTAACATCAGTATTATTCTTAAGTTACAGTTTAAGGGTTAAAATCTGACAGAATGTACACAGCATTTTGGTCAGTGCCACATAACAGGCATAAAAACAAGACAACGTGATGGAAGCAGCAAAACACTGTAAAACACTTTAAAATCTGCATCTTGATCGCTGCAACACAGGACTAACATTCAAATATGTAACAGACAAATGATACATTCAGTGTCCCAGCTACAGAGTCAGAGTCTGTGCAGTCACCTTGTACGTAGACTATATGCTCTTTTCTTGTACTTTGTGGAGTAAAATAGTGTATACATTTTAATACCTTGTACATTATTTGCTTTTGTCTTTTCTCTGTAATATACTTTGTAACTTTGTTAAGAAACGTACTCTTTATTGTTATTATTATGATTTTTAGGACCCACCATAATTTCAAAAAGGAATTTTGCATGTTTAACTACCAATCACGTAAACATTTATATCATTGCCTGCAGTAATATAAATGTTTGATTTCTTGCTTTCAGGTAGGTTACTGGTGTCTTTCCATTTAGATAGGTTACAAAAATCTGCCTGCAGAGACTTAAAACACTTGGAATAAGTAATTTTTCACAGTGAACATTTAGTCGTTCATTCACTTCTTTTTGGAGAAGTTATTTTGGTAGAGTAGGTGGTACTTTCTTGCTGGTATTATCGGTTGTTTTGGGGGACCTTCAACACTCCAGACTTGAAGATCTGATGCACAAAAGAAAAACCTCTTTAATTCAAGAACCAACAAATTCCACATTGACCTTTTCCCAATTGCTAGAATTTGTCTTCAGGGCTAACAATTCAGCCTTTGAATTTATCAACAAGGTGAAGCTTTGCTGTTTGCTGCACCTTACCACACAATGATATTATAATATATTTAATAGGAAAAACATAAGCGGGCCAAAAAGAACAGTGAGATTAATTACCTGTGTCAAGTAAGATTGATTTTCATATTGTACTGGAATCAACTACAAATAAAAGGTCCACCTGGTAAGCAGGTAAAACACATGCATATATCTACTGTATAATCATGTGACATGGTTTGGAATATCTAGCCAGTAATGCAAAAATACCCAGAGTTTTGTAGATAATGGTGTAAAACATGCAAAATAATGAGTATAGTCCTAATCAAGCCAGGCCAGCACTCTGAATGAGACACCTACTCAAGTATTCTTGACAGGAATAGCTGTTTTAGGAATCGGTCACTGATATTGTATTTTTTTTTACAATAACTTCATTGACACAGTGGCGACGCTGATCAGATAGAGTCATACTAAATAGGGAATCTTGGTCAAAATCTGACACACTCCAAAGTGTGCCTCCTCCCTGTAGAGTGACACATTGAGACGTCCCACTGTTACCAACAATTTTTGAAAAATACCTTCTGCCCTTCTCCTCCCAACTTACTGGATCATTAGACCTGTGGGAAAGCCGCCAGGTCATCGAAAGGAGCAGCAAATCAGTGGTGAATTACTTCTCTCATTAACAAAAGAGGCTGCCTGTCACCGATCATAAGTCCAAACAGTTTTAGGAGGAATTTCAGTAATGCTGCAAAATCAGTCTGTAAGGGGTCATGCTTCTAAACCAGGCACATTCAGCAAACATTCAGAATTATGTCATCAATGCCTCAAACATGCCTTTCTTACTTTGCATTCACCATGCGACTGAAGGAACTGGTTCTCAGAGAGTTCACAATCAATAACATTGTGGAAGTATAGATCTTATTACCTAGACCCTATTCATTTTTAAATGCCTTCTCTCCAATGACAGAAGTAGCAAGATGATCAAATTCGTGACCACCACCAGTTCGCACACAGCACCCATACTTAATCTTAAGTAAGTCTTAGTTTGATTCCATTACTGACAAAAGAATTTGAAGAATCATGACAAATTTTCAGCCCAATCTGAATATTTCATTTGCTGAAGAGGAGATCTGAGAAGCAGTCGCACACTGAGAGCTACTTGAGAGCTCTGAATGCTCTGAGTATTTCATACTAGAACAGTAATTTTGTCAGATGTTAAACAATAACTTACTCAGATATCAGGCCATCTCTGCCTCTGGCATATCTCTGGTTGAAGAACTCTTCCTCCTCCTCTTCATCCTGATAAAGACCAAATATACACACTTAATTCTTACGATAACACATTACTGTTACACCTCACAACTGTAACATACATCACTGAAGGTGCGCGCTGGTAACAACAGTACAAACCTTTGTCAGTTCCTGTGCGTTGGCCAGATTATCCACAGCGATGGCCAAAAACACATTCAGCAGTGTGTCTGTCATGAATGCAGTTAAGAACAAACGCACCAAACTGTGGGGACCCATCAGGGTTGGCACTTCCCTTTCCCTTTAATGAATGCATATGGAGTTTGTATGACCAAATCAATCTTGATTTTCTTGCTTTTTGGGGGCTGTCAATCACATCTCATGGTCTTCATCAGCCAGTAGAGATGGCTTAAGTGTCATCATGTGCAGTGCTGGACAAAGTACACAAATTCTGTACCTTGCTAAATATTACTCCACTTGACTTTACTTAAGTGAAAGTACAAAAGTTTAAAAATACTATAAGCAAACTAAATATCATAAGCAAAAAGTAATATTAGTACGGTTATTATGTTTGCCAGTGGTTGCTGAAATGACAAAAAGAATTTAAAAGTACACTAGGCAAACTTTCCTATTTTTTAAACAATGGTATTCATTATACACAGGTTGCCCTTTCAATAATAACTCAAGTTGTTCAGTTATATGTGGTGTGTGTCAGTGGTGGACTATTTGGATCCTTTGCATGAGTAAAAGTAATAATACCACACTGTAAAAATACTCTGTTACAAGTAAAAGTCCTGCATTTAAGAGGTTACTAAAGTGAAAGGATGCACAAGTACTCACTGCACAAAGAAAAATGTCCTGTGACTACTATATATTAGATTATTGTTATTACTACCAAATTTATGTAAAAACAGTATTTTACTGTTGTAATTGCTGAGGGGGAGCTCATTTTTAACTATTTTGTATCAGAGTGCAAGTAATGATTTTTTTCATTATGGATAAATCTGCTGATTATTCTCTCCATGAATCGACTTTCAAAATTCTGAAAATTGTGAAGATGAGGGCAGTCACAGTTACCCAGATCCGAAAGTGACCATCACAATGCTTGCTGTGTCTAACCAACAGTACCAAGCTCAAAATTATAACAAATAAATTAAAATAATTTAAAGGAAAAGCAGCACATCTTCATATTTGTGAAGGTGCAACCATGAAATGTTTTTACATGAAAAAATGTGTTGTCTTGTTGCCAGTTAATTTCAATGTCAATTTAGTAATCGTTCAGCTGTACTTGTAAAATGTTGGATAGTTTAATTTATAACAAAACATATTTTATTAAGTCTTCATATGTTTGGTGTGTAAAATCTGTTTGTAATTTGTAAAGTAACTAGTAACTAAAACTGTCAGATAAATGTAGCCTTTATGCTAATCTAAGCTAACTGGCTGCTTGTGGTAGCTTCACATTTACCTTACAGACACTAGAGAGGTATTGAATATGTGTATTTACCTTTCCTTGTGATGGAATATTCTCACACTGTGGTATTACTACTTTTAGTCAAGTACTGGACACTTCTTCCACCTCTGACTGTTTACAGATTGAGACACTTTGACCACTTGTGAAGGGCCAGTAAGGATACAATTTCCAAACAATGTAAGCACTATGAAGTAGATTGATGACCACATGCCATACTGCACTCCACCCTGCGAGCGGATCCCATTATACATCACCTCGTTCCAGTCCTCACCAGTTAAAATCTGTAGGCAAATGCACAGAATATTTTCGCATAAATAATTGCATTGCTCATATTTAATTCAAGAGAGCACCTAAAAATACATAAAATAGGAGACATATTCCCTGTCTGCAAACCAGTTCAAGATATGGCATTAAAAATGGCAGCAAGATAAGTAATTACTATGTGTGCTGATCAAAACACTCTTTCACAGTGCAGTTGGATTTTTAGCAGATCTGATGTGGATTCGTTCACGTTTCACTTGTCTGATATTCATGTGCGCATATGTGTGCATGGATGTGTGGGATGATAGCGGAGGCAGGGGGTGGAGAGCGAGTGAACAGAGTTGTTTAATCTGCGCCTGGGGTGAGAAATATCCCAGGGTGCAATGTGTAATGGAGAGCAGGCAGAACGAGGGGATCTGTGGGAGCCAAACCTGAAACACTGTCATGATGGCAGCTGGAAATTTGTCAAAGTTGGTGGGAGTGTAATCTTCAAAGATGAACCTAGAGGGAAGGCAGATATAAAGCAGGGTCAGATATGACCAGGGAAGAAGAGGAGGAGGAGGATGCATATCTATTTTCATCTGGACATGTCATTTCCTCTCCTCTTCATCATAGACGCCATTGAAGAAAGTGCTGTTCAGTTTGCAGGTTGTAGCTACCATTTCAAAAGCGCGGTACTACTAGGTTACACATGTGGGTTAAGAAAATTTTTCTGAGAAAATCAGCACCACAAATCTAAAGAAAGTGAGAAGTGAGGATGTCAGTTTTAACATCCTGAAGGCTTTACTCACCTTCCACCAAAAAGTTGCATACCCAGCAAAGCGAACACCACAATGAAGAGAAAGAGAAGAAAAAGCAAGCTGATAATGGACTTCATGGAGCTCATGAGGGACACAACCAGGTTCCTGAGAGAGGCCCAGTATCTGACAGAAAGAAATCACAGACATATTTGTCTTTTTGAACAGAGCTCTGTAAAAATATACACATGAATGTACTGCAAGCCGGGCCTAATTTAGCCAAAATGTGTTGTCCCACTTACTTGGTGATCTTGAAAATTCTCAGAAGTCTCAGTGCCCTCAGCACACTGATCCCAAATGACATGCCAGGCCTGAAGAAGCCCCAAACCACCTCAAAGATGCTGCCGACAATGACCTGCAAAACATGTCAAACCCTTGCAACCAAAAAAGCATGTCCAATAGGCACCATCCGACCAGCAGCACATTTGCAAAACCTCTTTTCTCTGGAGTAAATAAGAGTGGGCCGAGATGTGGGCATACTGCACGGGTGTGTTTAATACCCTCTCGAATCTATGTGGCACAGGTATTGAGCTTAACCCCTTGTCGGCCATGTTCAGGGCTGTGGAGGACTGAAAGATGTTGACCAAAGCTGCTGTTGTCGCCTTCTCTACTCTGCTTGTTCGACGACTGAAAAAGACCATTTCACCATTTCGTAAATGCTGTTTGGAGAATTTGTTAGCACACATCAAATTCAAACAGCTAAAGCAGACTACTCAAGGGTTTTATAAGTTTTGGCAACTTCTGTGTCCTATTTTTAAATGAATGTGCACAATATAGCAAGGAGGGCTGAAACGATTAATCGATTAATAAAATGCGTTTAATCCATTTAACAATACAGCACACTGTTTCGCACGGACATTTATTACTGTCGCACGACGTGATTATAATGGCGCTGTTTGCAAAGTGGAGGAAGAGAGAGAAAATAGCAAGGGACAAAGAAGAAAGTGTCTAAGTATGGGATTATTTCAAGCTAAAGAAAACAACAACTCGGTAATGTCACAGTCCGTCCACCGTAAAACGAAATTTATGTCGCCTCAGCGAGTTGAAGGCTAGCCAAAGTAAGCCGCAGTCCTCAGCTGAAAATGTACACACATGCGTTCTCCTTTTTGGGCCGTGAGTTGTAACGCCAAAGTCATGAGTTAACTGGGTGTCGGCGGCCATTGGCCAACGTTGAAAGTCGTGTAGTCTGCACTGGTGTTATACTAAAGGCTCGTGAGCCGCCATTGCCAAGCAAAAGTACTTCTTAAACGACGCATCGATGAATCGTTGAAATAATCTATAGAAGCTTCGAATACTGAAATCATCATTAGTTGCAGCCCTAGTAGCAAGTGCTACCCCCTCCGTAAATTTGCCCTTGATATTAGATGGTATATGTTGTGTCTACAGGCCATTGTTAAAGTTGTATGTTTGTATGTGATTAGTACATTACAGTGGTTTACTTGCTGATTTATATTCTGAAGATTTTATTTAAATATTTGAATGATGAAAAGAATCATGTCTTACAAGAAGTCATTGCAAGAAATCTTCAATCCTTTATCATTTAAACAGGATATTCCAAATTCCTCATTTTGGACCAGAAATTAAATTTTTTCCTTCATGATCTAAAACAGAATTGATTTGAGTCCAGTTTTTTTCTAGTGTAATATAGAGTCCGAATACAAGATGAAGGACCTCACCCCACAGTCAAAGCAGTTGAAAGATGAATGGAAGTAGAGCCGGAAACCCAGACCGTACATTTTCAAAAACATCTCAGCCAAAAACAGCCCCAGGAAAACAAACTCTGCATAGTCTAGATATGAGAAAACAATAAGAAAAGCAATTACATCAGAGGAGAAGAAGGCATCTGCCATTCATCAGACATGTTTGGAATTATGATTATTAAAATAGTAAATTATTGAATAATGTAAACAGAAACATTATAAACAGAAACCCACAGAGGAAGATGGTCAGCCAGTCGGGCTGGTTGTGATGGACGATGGCCACACAGATGGTGTTGAGAGCCACAAGACTGAGCACCATCAAGTAGAATGTGTCTGTCTTCACCATGCGGCGGATGGAGATGCGTAACATGCGCTCTTTACGCCGCAGGTAGGCAGCGGGGCCACGCCGGCCGCTGCGGAAGTTCATTCTCGATCGCGACATGCCTGAGAGAGGAAGAGGGGAAGTGTGAGGGAGTGGTTACAGGTAGGTTAAATATACAGTATATATACAACTGAACAGACTGAAATGGTTAAGTTCTTCACTCACTGGCACTGGCAGCAGACGTGTCTGTAAACTTTTCATCCCCTGGAGCCCCTCTCCGTGCACCAGTTTTCTTACTCGCTCTCTTTAGCACTAAAATGTTCCACAAAGGTGTAAGGTTGTTAAATGAAAAATGACTTGGTAAACTTCAGTGCAGTTAGTGGTAGTACAGTACACTTTTCTGTTTTATCTACAGACAGATTGTGGAGTATTAGTTTAAAACTTTATTTTCATTCTACCGCCTCTATTTTAATATCCGACAGTGACAAGTTGGGACCCTTGTTTAATTCCTACTTGGTCACATGCTGAATGTAAAGTGATCTGCAGGACCAACCTGCAGTTGGCATGAATGAAAGCTGAGAAAAAAAAGCGGAAGACTGCTAGTCTGATGAATAATGTGGTAGTTTATTTTTCTCTTCGCACTGCAAGAGGGGAAAAACAATTTTTATAGACTTTTCTGACACGAAAAGAATCTCCTCATAAACTGAAAACTGACTCATTCACAGTGTTTCCTGGTTTATTAAAGTGTTTTTTATTTTCTTTGTGCATAAGAGCTGATAATAAGTGATACATGTATTACAGCGGGTGCATCCATCATAGTCAGATTGCTGTTGTGATTTTTTTATGCATGAGTGAGTCATGAGACCAACATGTTAAATTCCCAACATGTTCACGTAATGAGGTGCATGTCTGAAGGGGGCTTTAGTTTCACTGGTGAGACTGAACTGGTAATGTTAAATCAAGCTTTAGTAGCGTTGTTATGGTTACCTGCAGCTTGCACAGAGACTTACAGTACAGAGGTGGTTAAACTGTTGACTGGAACAAGGTTTGACATGTTTCGGATGTACAGTTAAAACAGACACCAGTTAATCTGATTAGAGTATTTTCTGAGGCCATTGTACAACATGTAATAATCATAGATCCATGTAGATGTGTGATTAGTCTAAAGTGTGTGAACTCACCATCTAACGGCGATCTCCCTGAACTTTTATTCTCCTCTGCAAGCATTACCTCCTCTGTAACACAATAAAACTGAAGGTTATACCCAGAGATATTTTCATTATAGCACAAATTTAAATCACCAGACATGGAAATGTACATTGCAGGTTTGTATTCTTTAGGATGTCTGCGAACAGTTACAGGGAAGTGAAGCCAAATTCATGTAAATGCTGCTCCGAGTGGCCAGTATGACCGCCTTTAGAGAAAGAGCTCTCATCCATTCTCTTACATTCTCCCAATATCTCTCTCTATCCCTTTTCTCTCTCTCTCTCTCTCTTTCTTCCCACACTCACCCACAGCCATGCACACATAAATGTGCACCGCATCTCTCTCACATACACATACATGTAAACACGCACACTCACATGCACACACATTTAAGTCAGTGAGTCAGTATCACCTTTTTCTCACCCTCTACTTGCGTGGGAGACCAGCAGTGTAGATTGCCATTACAGCTCTGTGTGTGTGTGTATGTGTGTGTGTGTGTGTGTGTGTGTGTGTGTGTGTGTGTGTGCGTGTGCGTGTGCGCAACTCAACAGAGCTACAACTCTGAAAGTGTCTGTAACAGAGTGATCACTTTACAAAATCAGTTGGAAAAAAAGACTGACCATTTAGCTGTTAAATTATTGTAATTGTACAGTAGCTGCCAGTACACTTTAATTCTGTCTCACAAAATGATAATGAAACCAAATTAAAGGAAATATGCTTTCCTGCCTTTTGAGGGTTAGGTGAGAAGATTGATAGAACTGTCATGTCTGTCTGGTAAATATTAAGCTATAGCCAGCAGCCAGTTATCTTAGCATAGCATAAAGCAACCGGTTAAATTAGATTTGCAGGGAGACAGTTGTTTCTGATCAAAGGTAACCAAACCCACCTACCAGCACCATCTAAAACTCAGTAATTAACACGCTTGACTATTGTTGACCGGAGCAGTGACTGACACCTGGCTCCACCATCGTATTTAATAGACAAGTTCAAAGTCATCCACAGCTTCATTCTCATTAAAAATATACTTTTAGATCATTTCTGTGCCATTTAAACATTTTAGAATAACTCTCACACATCAGGTTTTGTCAATTTTGATGATAGCAGGCAAACATCTGAATCCAAAATGAAGTACAGCGCTGCTCATGAGTTGAATTTAGAGCAACACTCAGCCCAGTCATTTGGTGTGTCCATAAACAGCTGTATGTTTTCTTGTGTCAAGAAGTCCCTGAACTGGAATAGCTGTAGCTGGCCTCACTCACTCACTGTAAGCATCTACATCTCTGTAAGCCATGTGTGTGTCTGCAGATGTAAAGTTGTTCTGCTGCCCAGTACCTGCCCTGTCTATCCAGGCTCGGTAGCCGTTCAGTTCTCTTTCCACCTGCTGCTGGCGGCGTAGCTTCATGAAAGCCCGCCTGTTCTCCACCCTCTCCCTCTCCTTGGCAAATTCTCTGAAGAAGGAAGCATTAAAATCTTCTGTCATAACTCATAACACAGACAGAAACATCAATGTTATTCACATAGGAAGAGTCACGCTCACCCGGACAGGACACCCAACACCAGGTTCAGCACAAAGAACGAGCCAATAATGATGAGAGGAATGAAGTATATCCAGTTCCATGTGGGACCCAAGGCATCGTTGGTCTGAAATCCATAACGTTCGTTGATTATTATATATACACAATAGCTGCAAGATGTTATCTTACCTGAACTTCTTGAGCTCACATTATAGAGAACGGCTGTCCATCCCTCCATGGTAATACACTGGAAGACAGTGAGTACAGCAAACAGGATGTTGTCGAACTGTGTGATGCCGTCATTGGGCCCGATCCAGGTGTCGTTGCAGTCGTACTTCTCTGGGCACTTCCTCACTCCGCAGGCGAACGCCAACTCTGACGAGTCAACAGTCTCATTTTCTACAAAAACAAAATAAGAATCATATAGTTACTGTTACGGTGTTTTGTTGATAGATGCTAAACTAAGCTAATTGGTTGCTGGCTGTAACTTTATGGCAGACATTAGCGTGGTATGGCAAGAAAGCAAATAAGCATATTTCCCAAATCTTTTTCCTAAAATATCAAACATTTCTTGTTGCGCCATGGTGATGTCAGATACATTGTATGTAATTTCCCAAAAACTTTGAACTAAAAACAATTTACTTAAGAAAATAAAACACAAATAAAAACTTTATTCCCATAGTCTCTGCACATTGTGTGATCATTTTCACTGGATGCTTTCAACCACATTTTAATCTCTTGTCATTGATTTTATTGCTTGTTCTTGTTGCATAACATTAGATGAGTACTTTATTACATATTATACGTTCTATGTAGATGGAAAATACATCTACACAGTCCCCTTTCACTCAAAATGTGTTTAGCTTATTGTTACTCACCTGGGTTTTTGAGCTTCACTGTGCAGAATGATAAATGGAACGTTTGAGACAATAAGGCTGTTTTCTTTTGAAATGAAGAGAAAGTAGATGTACATTGCTTTAACTTTTTTAGTGGAAAAACAGACACAAATTATTATTCAGTATATGATTTCATATGTCTTAAAACGTCTGGAGAAAATGTCTGGAGGGTTCCTTTAAACCTTGAATTTTGGGAGACCATTAGAGAACCAAGAGACAGATGTATATATTTTTCCTGCTCTAAATACAATGACCTTATTCAGGTTTTACGTCTCAGTCCATTTCTGAGTTGTGTTGGGCGATGGCAGTAAATGCTGTGGTGTGGCGTGTGATTACAGAGTAGTTGTTGACTAATTAAGCAGTAGCTATATCAGCCAACAACTCTAATAATACCTCTGAGCTCAATGCTACTGTTATCTATGAAAGCCTCAGGCTCGCAAACAATCATTTCACACCCTCTGTTTGAGAACAATGAGTAAACCACACATTTCGTATACCTGCTGGTAAACCAGTCAAAGTCAATTATAAATAACTCAAAAACAAAGCATGACAAAAAATCTTCTAAAAGTACTGGATAAAACAGATGGCAAGGTGATCAAGCCATAATCTACCCATATACACACAAACTGCTGGACATCATCATAAAGCCTTTCTTGAGTTAAAACTAGGTATAAACTGTTGAAATTTGATTGATCTACCTTCACCAAATTATGAGTGTGAAGCATAGGTGTCATTTACACTGGGGACTCTGGGGACATGTCCCCAAGACTTTTTGAAAGCATTTGTAAAAAATCTTCTGAAAAATTGCTTGCAAAAAGAAATGTTAAATAACAAATTAAAGTGCTATAAGAAAGGTTTATTTGCACAACAAGAATTGAATAAAAATTGCAATGCAATGTAAATATAGAAGACACAGATCTGAGTTCAAAAAAGTTTCTAAAGCTAAAAAAAACCAAATAAACAAGCAACTGATTACTGCATTATATTCCAATGTCACCTGTTACCTAAATTTTGTGTTTCTTTTTATATAAATGAAGACATTTCCACCTTAAATTTGTGCAAAAAAATGTCTGCAGAATGTAGGAAATTAAGTGTTTAATCCTGAAAGTCTTCTGGGGGAGAAACCCCAGACCCCTAATTATATATTTCATCAATGAACATTTCTTCTAAATAGTTTTCAAATATCTTCTTGTCTTGTTCTCTTCATCTACATTCAACCAGTTATTAAACAGAACAATAAAAAAGCAGGGACATGACCAACAGTAGTGAAAAAAGTGTTTTGGAAGACATGTACCACATGAGTGGACTTTCATTTCCAACTGCAAGAGACAGTTAGCCGTGTCTGTGGACCATACCTTGGATATCGACAGATGGCAGGCAGGTGTGGTGAAGCTTCCCGCTGTAGAACTCCAGACCGATGATGGCAAACATGAGGATGGCAAAGAACAAGAGAAGGCCAATCTGGAGCAGCGGGATCATGGCCTTCATGATGGACTTCAGCACTATCTGTAGGCCTTGAAGTATTCACAAAGAAAAAGACATCCTGTTTAGGAACACACAGCGTTTGTCCTGTTTAAATTAATGTAACTGAAAAGTAAAAGGTTGTCCCATCCTATCAAAACTCAATTTAGAAGATTAAAGAGAACATATTCGGGAGCCTCCCACTCTGCCATCATTTTGCTTTTACACTTCACTGCCTAAAGATGAACAAAACACTATATACTATAAACTCCGTAATTAGCTGTCAAGAATGGAAAGAAACTGCAACATGCTTTTCAACATGTTTCTACATGTCTTTTTGTGTTTTTAACAGGTTCTTATTAAACATAGGAGCCAATGACGTGCATCACACAGTAGCTTCTGAATGTGGCAAATACATTGGTGGGTTTAAACTGTTAAATTACTCTGATATACCGATACGAACTTCTTTCAAAGAGTACGGAGATTAAATAAATATTTCTGACGTACATGTTAGACTTGAGAGCTGAAAAAGTCCTAAAAGAGTAATCACTTGTTATTTGCAGTACCAGTTTGTTCGACCTTACGGTGCAGGATTAGAGGTTAGTAACTGACTCACTGGGGATCCCGGAGACGAGTTTGAGAGGTCTCAGTACTCGCACGGCCCTCAGGGTCCGAAGGTCGACTGGGATGTTCATGTGGGCACCAGCAGTGGCCAGGATCCTGACAGACAACGCACATAAATATACTTTATTCAGAGATATTTTTAATGGTAGGACTGTTAGGCAGATTTACATTGTACATCTTTCTGTTAGTATTTTGTTAAGACAGTTAAATTAATAGCTACTTGTAATGGCCTGAAAAGGAAAAAGACATTTGGGTTAAAATGGAGAAAATGCAAGTGGGACATGTAAAAACATCCATTAGGAGCTAAATCTGGTACAAAGCCTCTCTTCCCTTTCTTGAGATTAATGTTTTTTGTCTGAGGCGTCTGACAAATTTAGTGACAAAAATAGGTAAAAGGCAACAAATGGATGTAACTGAAGGACAGTTTTGGAGATGAATCATTTTAAAGGAAAAAGGCAAAAAATAAAAAGTGATTTGATGTCATGCAGCGGTACAGTATATCCATTTAGTGTACCGTACTTGCACAGTGGGAGACAAAGAATGCACAGCCACATACACCTGGCAGGCATCTCTACTCACATCTGCCCACGCACACATTGATGTCCCTCCACCTACACAAAAACACTGAAAAACAGCAGCCGACAGGCAACCTCTTACCAATGCTACACCATAAATTACATCTGAATTTTTATTGTAATGATGGCAAAGGCAGATTTTATGTAATTTTTCTAGTTAGTAAAAGATAATGTTATAATAAACAATACAAAAGTGCTGTGATAACCCTGCCAATGAATTTTTTTACATTTTCATTTAGGCTGCATTTTTGGTGACCCATAACCATTAATCCTTTCACTGATGAGAGGTCAATATCCACTGCTAATTTTATAAGTAACATCCTAACTGAGCTGTGAAAATTATCCTAGAAATCCTGATTATTTTCCAGATTTCTCTCTCACTCTGTTACATGCACACAGATAGAAATATACAAAATCATAAAATCTTTGGACAGTGTTAGGAAGTGTGGGGGAGGGTGTGTGTGTGTGTGTGTGTGTGCGCGCGTGTGCGTGTGTGTGTGTATATATGTGTATATGACAGAGAGCAGGGGGTAGAAAGCACATGGCAGAAATTCAAGTGTAAGCCCACGCAGAATCTCTCCTGAAAGCAGTGGGCGGGAGAGAGGCCGAATGAGCGAGTGAATGAGCGAGGCCACGTTCACACTATCTGCAGATAAACCTGAAAGCGCTGTTCAAAGTGGCGAAAGCTGTCCAAAGCAAAGTGTTCAGGACCTTTTTGAAAAGTTTACTGTAAATAAATACTGAATGCTACACTATGTGCATGATGACTGAGTGAACAACTGTTTGCTGCGGTTACAGATAATCTAAAACATGAATAGACTGTCATGATTTAAATGACCATATTTTCTTTCTAGCTAGTGTCTACAAATTTGAGCAGACAAATGTTGGAAAAAAAATATGTTTCTGGTGGCTGAGTAGTCCCCATTACAAGTAAACTGAATATGATGTGTGAAACCGTTTTTGAGAAGAATTTGCAACATATTTTAGCAGAAATTCCTTTGTTGTCCTGTGCTGACCCAAACTCACTTAGAGTAAGCAGAAGGCCACTAGTATGGCCTGTACGAGGGAGTGAGTGAGTATGAGAGTGAAGTCTCTTAATTTTCTCAAAAAGGGTGCAAGTGCAATTGGATGTGACCAACTAATTTTTGCAATTTTTGGGACCAGAGTCCAAGCAAAATGTAGCATGATGCAATCTGGACAAGAGGCTGAAGCACAATTATTAAATTAGTAGGAAGAATCACCAGACCAGGCAGAGTTGTAATGACCTTCAGTAATGACCAATTACATCTAATTCTCTCATCCCCTTTAAAATCAACAACCAGTTGAAGGTGCCAGGGGACTCTAGACCAGCTTCATCGCAAACAGTGTATATAGCCTACTTTAGAACCACAAGTATTAAAGTGGTGCTCCAGCGATTTAGTGTTGTACTTCTGTAAAGATGAGAGACTCCAGTTTTTCATTGCCCTCTCCCGGTTTTGTTGCAGGGTCAAAATTCTCCTGATTTATGACAAATGTTCACAACTTTTTGTCCTGTTCATCACCACATCCTGTTTCTGGCACTGTACAGCGCATATAAGCCCTAGAACTCTCTCTCTACTGTTTCCACCCGGACAACAATACACCTACACCAAATGTCATCAGGTTGTAGTTTGTGGGTTGCCAGGTTGCGGTGACAGATGGGTTGAAATGGTATGTGTGACACCTACAAATGTGTTGTCACAATTGTTATGTAATTATTATATTTTATTATATTTTGTGTAATATCCTGTCAAAAGGGAGCACAATGTGAATGTATTTTTTGCACGGGGTTTGATTAGTATTTTTGAGGGTGTAATCGCTAAATGACGCCACAATAGGTAGTATCCCCCTATGTGAGTGCTTGTAGGGCTGCGCGATGCTTCCGCTCAGAGAACAGCCTTCTGAACGATCACAAGTGACATCTCCTGTCTCTGCTTTTGATAGTGTGAAACAAGTAAGCTTAACAGTATCAAAGCTACTGGATGTATGATTTTGGAGCTGGTAAACAGAAGTAAGTGTGAGTTATAGTACCAGTTGAGACTGGGAGAGGTGAATTATTTCGGTTTAATGCATTAACATCCATGTTGTAATGTGAACCTAAAAGTGTAATTTGTTAAAAGGAATATTGTCAACGTGGTTTAAATGAAGAAGGGAAAAAAAGAGATATATTCTGTTTAATAAAGACAGCCTGCTGAACGATCACAAGTGACATCTCCTGTCTCTGCTTTTCCTGTACAAACCGGGACACAATATCTGTTCACAGGTAACTCAGGCTTGAGGCCTGTAACATATGTAGTGCGTGGATTGTTTGTGTAGACATCAGACACACATGCAAAACATAGGGATCCGTGTAAAAGGATTATTCATTATAGAGTTTGAGGGCCATGTAAGATGTTCTTGAAATACTGGAGCAACCCACGAAAGGGTCTGCATTTTCCATAATTCAACTCAGTGTCTTCTTTCAGAACCTCCCTACCTGGGAAATGCCATGACTTTCAAACTCTACACATCCATATTATAATGAAGCCTTTAAAACCAGTTTGTTTTGACTGAAATAAACTAATGGATTGCCATTAAATTTACATTCATCTCCCCCTCTGGATGAACTGTAATTACTTTGATGATCCCTTAACTTACTCCCCAGTGCCATCATCAAGTCAAAATATTTATTTGTCCAGTACTTTGGTTTATGACCAAATACCTGCAAAATCAATGACATTCCCATCTGCCCCAGCTGTACTTTGTTTGGTGCAAATATAAGCATGCTAACATGCTAAACAAAGATGGCTAACATTACACCTGCTTAACATCAGCATATTAACATTGTCATTGTGTCAACATGTTAGCATTTAACTCAGCATAGTTGCTAACACGGCTGTAGACTCAAAGTCTCTTAACTGTAGTCTTGTTTTACACTTGACATAGCTCCTCCAGATCCACATTAAACAACATGATAACTGTTTAACAGGCTGAGCGTACTCCTCAAGGACAAGAAAGTTGAACTTGATGTGTAAAATCTGTGAAATTTAATTTTTGGTGTTAAAGCACCTTGAATATTCTTCTTTCTACTAAGAAGAAACTCCTGTACTGTTCTGTGATGTACCAAATAGGCAAAATCGTTATGAAATAAATGAAAATGGTATTACTGCATATGCACTCCTGTTGTCTTTACTCCAGCACTAAATTATTGAGTGTTTATTGGCACACTAACAATTTTCAATAAGATTAAAGCAACAGACAGATTTCAGCAACTGCCTTGAAAACATTGTTATTAATCAGATTAAGGTTGAAATTGGAGCATACTGTAACTAATTAGCATACCTGCTGTCCATTACATGTCAGTCATTCAAATCACCTTCATCTGACTTTATTTCTATGTCTTCAGTTCGTGCATGTGTCAGGAGTGTTGTTTCTATACACTAATAACGACACAGCAACAGTGGAATCAGCGGCGGTGGAATCAAATCATATCAAATTAATTTAAATAACTGAACATGACAAACAATCACTATTTAGTGTGGATATTAGCAGTAATTTGGTTTTAGAATGCATGTAAATTTATTGAGTGAGTGAGTGAGTGAGTGAGTGAGTGAGTCAGACAGAGATGACACAGTGAGAGACACTGAGACAGAGCGGGAGCAGGGGAGTGGGAGTCTGTGGAAATAGCCTTCAAACCAAACACGCTTAACAAAGGCAGGCAACAGCACAGCTCCTTCAAGGCTGCACTTTGAACACAGCAATTCAGTGGAGGCTCCCTCAAAATTAAAGCAAATATTCTGTCTGCTTGTGGTAGCTCATGAATCATCCCTGCACACACAAGGAGGCCATTTTCTTTTGTTTAGTTTAGAAAAAAGAAATTCCACAGAAACAAAATTTACTGACACAATCAGTAAACCAACAAGGCTTTTGTGTTTCCAATACCATACATATATTTATATGCATTTTATATATATATATATATTATATTATATTATATGTTTACTTGAGATGCTGTATGGACCAGTTTGCATCTGACCTCGTTGGGACCACAAATTCTTGTTGGATAAATTCAGGAGTAGTCCTAAACTGGTTTAAATTACTTCATATCTCTACATGCTTCCACTAGGTCATATTATTCACAATAACAATATCTCCTGTCATGATTATGTAGATGACAGTCAACTTTACTTATGACTGTCTTCTGATGGCTTTCTGACGATTGCATTGTTGTTGGTAAAAGATAAGTGCTCATCGTACATCAGTGACAATTGAAATCGCAAAACAAATCAGGAATCTCAGCTTGATAAACTCTGATCTAAACTTTGGCAACAACATCAGTTCTTCACCAGTAAGTTAGATTACTGTGATCCCAAGTTTCAAAGTTAACCACAAAACCCTCAAAATACTGTATCTTATTCATATTAGTACTTTAGAACATATTATATAAATCAATTATTGTACATTATGAAACAACCTCTTAGGTTCTCTGAAAAAGTTGCTTTGCCATTTCAACAGTATAGAACAAAGACTGGAGAATCTTCTTTTAGTTTAAATGCGCAACGCTTGTGGAAGAAATCCCCAATGGTGTGTCACATTTGTTCTTAGCCTTGCCTATACTGCATTTTGCCAGCACCTTCAGAAAAAAATCCATTTTCAGAAGTGAAAATTCACTTAGCATAAAGAATATGTAATGAAATGAAATGAATTAATGCAGACAAACAACACATGTCAAAACTCAGTACAAACTCTCATACGCTGTCAGTACAGTAAAAGACATTGAAACACACAGGACAGCTACACACCACATACACCCCTCTACAGATTAAACTCTGTAACAAGCCAGCGGCAAGTTAAGGTGCATACTGAGAGGCTAATCTCTTCCTCGTTGGCTGTTTAAGTGAAGCACTGTTGCACAGTACTGTACCAAACTGGCTCTGGAGAGGCTGAATTCATTACATGCACAGAATGCAGCCTCTCCCACACACCTCCACCTACACAAGAACACCACCAAAAACTACAGTAATCAGCAGCATCACGTTGCTCACCATTCCCGCACAGCTCCACATATGGTAATGTGCAGCTGACTCAACACATCAACATAATGCATCAAGAAATTAATGGCTTTGAATTAAATCTGGAAAAAAACAAAACATAAACCATGCGTGTAATGGCAACATTACTAGTGCTCTGTTGAATTGGGATTACATTAAAAAAAGAAATTTATTCACTATTAGTCATAGAATAAATGGCTGGGTGTATATTTTCCCAAAGAAAACCCACCTGGGACTGTAAGCTATTGTTTGTTCAGTTCAATTATAAGAGCAAAATTAGAGCTGAGACCGCTGCAGCCGTCCTTTAAAGCTCCTGGAATAATACACATGATTTTGAAGTTTTACTCTTAATACCTGAATTACTTTTGTGAGTCACTGACGTGGTTGGAAATACTTTTGGCTGCAATTTCCATTTGCACTTTTTAGATTACAGATGTCCTTTTAGACTGGATGGGTTTAAATGCAATCCCAATCATGTGACACACAAACAGGTAGATGAGACTAATTAACAATGGACGCAAGGCTATCTGCCCTGGAGCCCTATACCTCAGACCTCCAGAATTAAGTCACACCAGCTCTTTGTAAATCTGTTACTAAGTTTGTGTGCAAATTCACATGTGACTCCTCATGCCTGCCAGCTCAGTCCCTCACATAGAACATGAAACAGTGGTGCCAGGCTGTAGTATTCAAAAGTAGGAACACTGGTTGGTTTCTGGGTTTCTGGGCAAATACTGAAGTTGCCTTGTACTTCTCTGTGCACCGCACTTGATGGGAACATGGAGTCAACACGCTAGATGCACAGTGAACAGGAGATGGGTGCTGAGGTGGAGGGGGTTAACAGCAAGTTTCCCCCCGTGGGCCCCCTGATCCGTTAATCCGGCCATTTATGTACATACACATTGAATGCTACAGATGAAAACTGCTTTGGCGTGCAAATACAGACACACAAGAATGAGACTTTTCTCACTCCTGTGCGGCTGTCTTTGTGCCAGATGGCTAATGAATCACTCCCAACTCCCACCCAGTTGTATTATTCATCCTGTCGAAAGAGCAACAATTTTAGCAAAGTGTCACACTCTCAAAGAGTGATGTGAAGACTGGGGCAACAGAGGAAAGCTGATATCCTTCATACAACATGATGGGATGCTAAAAGTGACATACACACACACACACACACACACAAAGGGGTACATGTGCACAACTTGGGATCAATATCATTTTGGTGTGATGAGGGAGTTGCCGGAGCTAATTTAACAGGCAACAGGTTCACTGGCAACGATGTCTAACTTCAGTCTTATAAATGGAATAACAAGCACAAGCACACACACACACACACACACACACACACACACACACACACACACACACACACACACACACGTCATTTGGGAGACATTTTATTGCTAATCAAAGCATCAAGCCCACCTGTGCCAATCTGTTTGCCGCAGGATATAATTGACCATTTTAGGAATCCCAGAGAATTAAATTGGTTTGTGGTTAAGTTGTTCTAGCTGTGGTCCTTTTTGCTACACACTCTTCACTCAGATTAAGGATTTTAATTGAGCTCAGTGTCCCAGCAGATTCGCTTCTAGCAATTCATTAATATGAAATGGAATGAATGCCGCCAGCGCTGGCCCAGTGGCCTCGATTTTATTCCCGAATGGCCTCTATGACACATGTGTGTTTTCTTTTAAGTCTGACTTGCTTGTACTGTGCAGCCAGAGTGAGAGAGAGCCAGTGTGTGTTTGTGTGTGTGTGTGTTTGAGAGAGGAAAGGAAAGGAGAGGAGAGCAGCACATGTGCTACCAGAAAATGTGTCAGATAGGTGGCAGGAAACCAGGTCGTCAGTACCAACCAGCTGTGGCTGGAATTGGGCTGCCAAACAAACACTGACGACTTTGTGCATTTTATACTGTAAGTGACATGATTTCAGTTGTATTAGAAGGCCTTATCTCCAACAGTTGAGTCTACACAGAACCACAGAAATTATATAATTAAAAAAAATATATTTTTAAGAGCACCTTCAATGCCGGGTGTGGTTACAGGTGCAACTGAGCACACCAAACCCTGGTCACGCTCCACCATACACCTCAGTGATGCAGATTGTGGTCAGAGGTGCAACAGGCTTGAAACTTTAAACACAGAAAGCATTATCATTCATTTGGAGTCGTGTTTCTGGCTACCTGGTACAATTAATTATCTCTCTTTTACCTAAGTTTTTTGTCTCTACCAACTCCTGACAAACTCTCTGTGTCTTTAACTATGTTCACCAGCTAGTCACTTATAGTACAGTAAAGTTTTTAGAGCTTCTTGCTGTCAAAGACATTCTGAAAGCAGTGAGAGCTGAACCCATTATAAAGCTCCGTAAAGCCAAGGGGAGCAGCAGATTCAGGAGATAATTCACTGTAGGTCCATCCCTACAAGCAACCTCTCTCACACATTGTCACACTGTTGTCACATTGTCATGGCACATTGTTATTTAATCAATTATTATAGATTATAGCCTTTTTAAGGTGCTGCACATTGACAACCTGAGTTTCAAACTGTTCTCCAGTGACCTTCAACCACTGTTGCACAAACATTTTCTCCAATCTAGCACGAAGACTCCTTGTGTAAATTAAATGTATAAACATTATTGGACTTAAACACAACCCAGAACATCAAAATTTACAGGTGTGTGTCAAAATATACAGTATAATTGTTTTTACTTTACTTTACTACTGGACAACCATAGATACACAGTAGAACTTAATTGATTAGTTGATTAATTCATTTGTCGATTTTTAATCAGCAGCCAAGTAATTGTTTACAGGTACGACATTTTGGCCACATGCTTCAAACAAATAGGTGGCAGCATTTCACCTCCTCCTCCCCTTCAGCCAGGCTCCTCTCTAAGAGATTCTGCTCCTTTCTAATCACATGTAACATTAGAGTTTATCGTTGTAATAACCTCAATAAAAGACGTTTTTTATGTCTTCCTAGATTAGCGGGCGTTGCTTCTTAAATACAATTCATACAATGCAATAATGAAGTTAAAAGGCCTCATGTGATGATCTGCGGTGAAGGGCTTTTCTCCTTCCTGTGTGTGTCTGCTCCTCTCTGTCAATTTGTTTAGACACAACTGACAAGTATGTGCAATAAGTATGTTATTTAGAAAAACAAAATAACAATACAGCAATGATAATATTTCTAATAATTATAGCGGTTGGGCAGATATTGATATTTCATCATGTGGGGGGGGGCGAATCGGGGAACTGAAACTCCAGCAGAACAGTGGGGAGAGGGACAGAGATATCAAAAGGATTGGCAAGAATGGGGCACAAATTGATAATCTTCTATAAAAAATAAATATGATATATTATATATGGTATAAATGATCCGATTCTGAGTGTGTTTTCTTGCCAGATTCACTCGTGGCTATACCTACCCTGTCTCACTCTGTCTGAACAGCCCAATTGATTAATATGAGAGCTGAAAGGAAGCAAGCAGGTTTTGGGGCACTTCTAGCTCCTGTGCATCCCCGTGCAACAACAATTTCTTCCCAGCCAGAGCCAGGGAAGATCAAGTGGTGGCAGGAGACAAAAAAAAATAGAGGTAGCGGAGGAACGAGAGGTTGAGGAGCACAAGGGAGAGGGTGAGCAGCTTGTGCAGCAGCACTGATTGACAAGCCCTCAGGGCAGCTCTACTTCGTCAAGTGGTATTACAAGACAGGAGCTGGGGCTAGTGGGTCAGCATGCTAACTTTAGTAGATATCTCCGCAACACAATACGTAGACATCTTTGACATGACGTCACAAATGTTGCTTCTTCACAATCTGTTGATCATGTTTGTTCTTTTTTTGTAAAAAAAAAAAAGAAAAAAAGAAAAAACCCTCAAATTAAACTGTTTTTAGAAGAGCAATTTAAATATGTCTACTTGGTATCCTGTATTTTCTCTTTTATGGCACATGTAGGAGAGGGGGAGATGGGCGTAAGCAAGGATATGGTGTTCTTGGAAAATGTGCCTTTCTTGTTTTGATGAATAACTGATTGATTGCCCAACAACATCAATAAACACTGTACCACTATTTTCATAGACCAATCAGTTAATTATAATGAAAATAATAGTTAGCTGCAGCCCTATGTGTATGTAAGACACACATTCCCACCGATGTGTTTTGGAGGACTGTAACGGGTCCACACCACGGCTGAACTCCATCAAACTGTTACACAACGTGCACTACTGGCCTTCAAGTGACATCCTACGCCATCTCTATTTTTGGTAACACTCACTTTTTGTAGGCTTGACGGGAGGCGGATAAAAGACAATAGTTTCCGTCTCCAGATAGATTCTTGTGGTGACACAGCAGAATCAGAGTATTAAAACCTACATGCAGCGTATTTATTTAGCTATACTCTGTTAAAACAATGACTGGACCATACTGAGCATATGTCATTAGAACCAAGCCCCTTGGTTGCGCTGTTTGGGGTCATGGAAGGTAAGGCAGAGTTAACTACAGAGAAACTACGCAACTTATCCTTTGCCTCCTTGCTCGGCAGGTAATTCTGCGCAGGTGGAGGGATGCCTCCCCTTTCACCCACACACAATGGCTGCAGGACATCATCTCCTGCTTAAAAATGGAGAAAATTAGATACTAATGTCAACAATCAAACGGGAAATTCCAGAAGGTGTGGGGTCCTTTCCTGAGTGCATTTCCAGATACTGTAAAGTCTTGACTTTAATGAGCAACTTTAATATGCTGCACACTCTTTACCCATTGCTAGCGCAAGCTTTTGGTGTGACAGTGAGCATATATGATTTCTAATACACTGGCAGTGACTGGGGAGGGAATATTTTATGTATTTTTATTTGTGCATTCTTACACCCCCTTTATTCTTTCTTCTTTTTAATTTCTTTCTGTTTGGGCCATGTCTACCTAGGTACATTGGTTACTAGCTACTGTATACCCATTTCATATTTTAAAAACCATTCAGCTTTGCACTTTTTGTACACTGCAAATTCTTTAATAAAAACATCTTGTTTGAAAAAATGATTGTGCCTTTGCATTTTCATATCATAGGAAGAGTGTACTTTAAGGTTTATGTCACAGATTGTCCTTAATGCCTGGGAAGACTTGGAAAAGATATTCTTACTGACATGTTTCTCCAGTCATGCGTGGCCAGCAATGTTGTTGTTTTGTTTTTTTTAATCTGTTTTGAATCGACAAAGGCTTGTGAATAATGAGCTTTACTTTGCACCAAACTGTGCTTTCTTTTGGCTAATGAGCTATTTATTGAGAGCCTGACAGCAAAATCTTTTGTTGCAAACTTTGAAGGATGCCTAATGAGAGAAAGTATCCTACTAAAGCAACCAGCACTGTTAATAAGGTAACAACTGTTCAGCACAGATTATTAAAAACGACTGAACACTTGTAGATTCTGTGGAAATCTGTCAACATCACAGCTGTTCAGCGTTCAGTCCAGCACTAACTGTTCTGTAAACGTGATGCCGATGTGGTTTTTATGTAAGAGGCAGTGAGAGAGAGAGACAGACAGAGAAATAAGAGATACTGAGGAAAAAGAAAGATGTGGGTGTCAGGTTGAAATGAGATGTCAACACGCCAACAGCAATTTTCCCTGAATGTTGAATACTGTACCCTTAAACCATAAACAGCATACCAGTGGTAACAATGCTTAACTCCTGCGCAATTAATTCACTAAACCCCAGTCTTAAAGGGAAGAAATGAAGTCTCTTATTTTTTCTGAGTCTGTCCCTCCATCTTCTGTCCTCCCCCTTGTTTCTCCTCTCCTTTCGTCTCTCTTTCTACCATCCATCCGTTCTCTATAAGCTTCTGAATAACATTTACAGCGCTGCATTCACATTTAATTCACAGAGGTCCTGAGGGCGAACCGAAGCAGGTTTTCGACACAACTGCCAATCCACTTATCCACCCACCTATTGCTGACTGCAAAGCCTGACTGTGCCATGGAAACACAAATTTCCCTGCATTAATGTGTTGTGTTTTCCTGTGGATATTTGCAGTGTGTAAATGTATATGCTTAAATCACATCAACAATAAAAGACCCGCCTATAGGGTCAACGATTACTAACCATGTGTCAGCCATGAGGTGGAGCATGTAGGGATTAGAAGCCTTTAAAATGCAGCACAAGCATGCGTGGTGACAATATTGATAAACGTTGACACAAGCAGCGTCACATGCATGAATGCACCAACATAACTTCACAATCAGGGTCTTGAAATTAATCTTTTGGTTCACCAGCCACAGCTTGGTAAAGTAAAAATGAATTCTGTCAAAACTAATTGCAGAATCAGTTGCTGAGCATTAATTTAAAAACTTTCTTTCACTCTGTCATACAATCAGTGAAGTTTGTAATTCATCATGGAGTTCAACCAATTTCAAAATTAAAAGAGAGCAGCTGGAGGCATATCTCCAAACACACACACACACGCACTCATATGCGTGTACACAAATCAACTCTGCTAGAGTTACATAATATTAAAAAAGGCTACTTTGCTGACCTTCAACTACAATCTTAACTTTCTAATGTGGGCGGTGTGAGATAGTTCAGACAAGGCTGGCAATATTACCTAATCCCATGAAAAGACCAAAAAATGAATTGATCCAACTATGCAGGGATGGATTGGGAATGAAAACGGCCCTGGACCTTTTGATTCAGACAGGCATAGCTAAATAGCCAAATAGCGAAACCCCAACCTTGCTTATCTCATACCTATTGTCTTCTGTCTTACAGCTTCATCTGCAAAAACAGTTGTTGACAAACAGTTGAACTGGTATCGGTGGGCTCAGTGGGCTGCTTTCTCTGCTGCCAGCGCCTTTGGGCTCACTAGGCTGAGAATTTGCACATTTTTGGCAGCATCTGCCTGAAGGGGGGTTTAAAGTGTCAATTAAGAAATAAAAAAAGAATAGGCCGAAATACCTGTTTTATGGGCCAGTCAGACGGGAAAACAAGGCAGTGTCAGCCCTAAAAGCACATAATGCCTGTGTAGCCAAATCCAGATATAGCCTATATTGCTCTGTGCCATAGAGATACATTAATGAGGCACTTTGTTGCACTGGGTGACTTGTTACTTTATTACAATGAACCTGGCTTTAATCTGCGGCTGATAATAGTCCTTTAATCTGCGGCTGATAATAGTCCTGTTTTTTATGCGCCATTTTGAATTTGCGCATAAAAACAGCTGGATGGGGAGGGACTCGCTTTTAGAGCCTCAAGTGGGCATTTGATGAACTGCAGTTTTGGCACTTAGTGTTAGCATCATTTTTCAGCCCCAGAGAATGTTGGGCTATAATAAATAACATTGACTACTGCCAATCCAATGTCTAAGTGCTATTGCTCTGATCTGATTGGCTCACAGTTAGAGCATATGGCGATTATTTTCAGAGAACTGATATTTGTTCCTCCTCCAAAAACAGATTTCACCAGTATGCTTGGCAAGTAGCAACTTAGGAATCTGTTCACAATCTTCAAAACAAACATTTCTCACTTTGTTCAAAAACTCAAGTCGTCAGGGAGACAAACTCACCCACTGAGCACGACTATGAAGTCCATGACATTCCAGCCGTTCCTCAGGTACGAGCCTTTATGGAAAACAAAACCGAGGGCCACCAGCTTGATCCCTGCCTCAAAGCAGAAGATCCCAATGAAGTAGGGCTCTGTTATCTCCTGTGGAAATAAGGTACAATAAACAGGTCAGAAGAGTCTGTAGACGACATGAGTTGAGCTGATTAACAAACTACTGTAAGATATACTACAGTCGTGAACAATGTCAAACTATAATCTGTTGGGTGTGATGCATGTACTCAGGCTTCACACATAAAATCCTGTAATTACGCACACTCTAATGCACTGACTATATCCCATTTAGAAACAATTAAGGAACTGCAGCAGAGGGGTATAAAACACACTGCCATAATGTCATGATAACTAATACGTGGACTTTCCCACTATTTTAGAGGTAAACAGAAGGGAGACTCTTTAATTTAAGTTTCAATTCATTCAGTCCAAATGAAATGATTGGCTGTGGTTATTCCAGTCCTGTGACAGCCATAGATACCGGATTTTTGCATCAGAGCATTTGATTTATAGATTGCTGTCGGGATGTAAAGAGAATTTCAACAAATATAAAATTGCCTACCCCACCTTTAAGTAAAAGTAGCAAGTAAACAAGTAAAAGTACAGAAGTATTAGCAGCAAACTGTACATAAAGTTTGAAAACGTACCCATTATGGCCCCAATCAAAGTTTTTTATTTCTCAAACATATATTATTGGAATATTATTACGGATTTTTTAATTTGCACATATAAGCAGGATTTCAATTTTGTGTAGGTGAAGCTAATTTTAACAATTTATACTGTTTTAAATCTATCGTTTACATATAAATCCGTAGTACAGTACTGGACTTAAAATATTTTTAATATATTTTTACTTTTCACCACTGAAGGTATATTTGTATGATGCATCTGTCCTCCTTGGTAACATAGTAACAGCATAATTTCTTCCTCACCCATTTCTGTGCAAAATTATCCACCACCTTCCTAAAATCCACTATGTACCCTTAACATAGAGGGAGGTTTCCTTTTGGGGCATTTAGAACTTACGGTTGTGATCACTGTAGTTTAAGGCACAAAAACAACTTGATCTTCTCATGAACTCATTCTGATTAGTTTGCATCTCACATTAACCTCGCTCACAGCCCCTGTCTATGTGTTGAGGATATGAAAACAGATTTTGTCCTCACCAGTCTCTTTGCCATGGGGGTCTTATCCTCTCCAGGGAGGTGCTGCTCCAAGGCCAGGACAACACAGTTGGCGGTGATGGTGGCCAGGATCATGTACTCAAATGGTGTAAAGGCCGCAAAGTTAAGGAAAGCACTTTTGTCCCAGCACAAGGGCAAAACTTATACATAAAAACAAACAAATGATGCTTAGCGAACACGGGAAAAGCTAAAGAAATATCCTCGTAGTCACGATGATGACTATGTAAACACTCTTATGTTAAATCATTTTTTTCAGCACTACACACACATGACAACTTACTGTACATCATTACACAAACAGGTGTTACCTAAGATACTAAAAAATGTTCTGATTTGAACAAGCTTAAATGTTCAATACACTAACAGCAGTAACCACTGCTGTCATGATTTATCCATTTATACAGTACAGTCTTTTATTATTCCACATATATTTCAAGTACATGTTCAATGGAATGGAAGAAAAAAAAACTTAGATGGATGGATGATTAAAAATGATGAATTATGGCGCGGTTCATATTTTCTGGTCCTGGAAGCAATCTGTTAGAGAGATTGCAGTGTCCATGGCAACCAGCTTTTAAAAGTGCTTTTCATGAAGAGAAAAAGAGCAGGTTAGGGAGGGAGAGAGAGCACTGCCAAGTCACCTTGGCCTGACTGGTGTAACTACACAAACTACAGCAAACTGTTCTCATAACTGCTTTCGCTGCATACAGCTGACACCACAGTAGACTCCAGTAAGCCAGTCTTAGTGTTTTTGTGTGACAAACTCACATCTTCAAAGTATTAGCTTGAAGTGTTTCATAAACCAGACAGTTGTGTAAAAACAAATCTTAAAGCTGGAGCAACAAAACATTTGACTATTTAATTTAAACCTAGAAAAAACAGATGCTGGAGTGTGTTTTTATGAATGTATACAATGTAATGTTGAAATGATTAGTCAACAGAAAATGAATTAAAGAACTTTTATAAAGGCTTAATTGAGTCTTTTTTTTGTTTAGAGAAAATGCTACATTGACTGTTCATAATGAAATTATGTTAATAATGTACAAATTTAATGAAAGCTGCAATCTTGCATTAAACCATTTTAGCGTTGAAATGATTAGCAAAAAAATATCGGCGAAACTGATCAGTCATCTCACTAATTTTTCAACCAAAAGTCCTCGCTTCTCAGTTGTGATGATTTGCTGCTTTTCTTTGTCTCATGTGAAAATAAGATGAATATCTTTGGGTTCTGGAGTCTTAAGTGGATAAAACAGGCAGTTGGATGACATCACCTTGGGCTTTTGGGAAATTGTGATGGGGATTTTTCACTTGACATTTTATAAACCACATGATTAATGAATTAGTTGAAAAAAGGAATCAGACTAATTAACAATGGAAACAATCAATTGTTGCTGCTTTAAATCTCAAATCTGACAATCCAAAGTGTACTCCTGCGCACATGTTAAATATGACTATAATACGACTCCCCACATTTCTTGTGTTGCAGAATCGATTTGTGTAGCGGCAACTTTGGAAGTGAGAGCATTTGTACAGTCTTGTTGTGACTCCAAATTCGTAAACATAATCGTCTGAACATTTTGTGTTGGGGTCAACAACAAAGTTCACATTATTTCTTTGCATCATGTCTAATATCTACCTTGGCAGATGTTCTCGCAGCTGAAACATCTGTATGAGCGTGCACATGCAGGTACAGTATGTGCACTTGTGTGAACCAGCATGCACGGCGTCTAACTATATGTGCCCCGAAACTTAAATGTGCTTGTGACTTTGACAGTTCCCATGAGGCAGCCTTGATAGAAATGGGGTCACTGACTCACAGAGGAGTGCTGAGATGTGGGCCTCTGGGACCCACACTGACTCACATTGACAAGTCTACATTGATGCTATTGAATACAGCTCAAAATAGCTAAAGTGGGAAATACTTAATAAATTTCGCCCACTCTGTCACTACCTGTAACCTATTACCATGCACACCAGAGAGCACGTTTTAGACCATTCAGGACGAGTCACATACAGTTAACCATCTTGCATACTATGCTGTTCTTTTTTACATATTTTAATATATGTTTCTGACCTTCCAAGCATCCATTGGCTTACATTTGTTTTAGTACAATATGAAAATCTATTAACTTGCTCTTGAAACATGTATGTTTCTATGTCACTTACTGTTTGAATGTTAATGGATACATTTTTATCATATCTTTTGGTTTAATATGATGTAAAACTGAGCAACAACTGAATCAAGGTAGGCGGCAACTGACAATTATGTGCATTACTGATTAATCTGACTAATACTTTCTAGATTAATACATTAATCATCTGCTCTAAAATTGTGGCCTCTTCAAAATACTAGTTAGTTAATAATAGTTTTATCTGACCAACAAAGAGACTCAGTTAATAATCACAAAAGACAAAAAAGGAAGCTGGAATTAGAAGGTGCAAATTATTTTTCTGTTGACTGATCGATTCTAATCACATCTGTATGTGAAGTGAGCTGCTCAATAAACATATATTTGAAACTGACTTTTGAAACTCTCCTGGGATGTGCAATCCACCACAGTCAAAATCAAGCCTACATTTATTTTGTCAATGTCACATTAAGAATGTAACTTTGACAGTAATTAATGGAGTGTGATGGATTACATAACTAAAGAAAGCTTTAGGAGGTCTTCATGCTGTATGCAAATGAAAAGAAACCAGTGGCTGTCTGGAAGGTGGAAAAACTACATAAAAAATCTGAAACTTTTCCATTTAAAAATGGTTAGCGGTGATGTATATAGGTCTACAGCTAATGATAAATTTCATAATCCATTAATCTGTCGTTTACGTTCTAGATTAATTAATCTATGGTTTCATTTTATAAAACATCAGAAAATATCCACTCTAGTTTCTCAAACTCCAGGGTGACATCTTCAAATATCTAGTTTTTCTGAACAACACTCTGAAACCCAAACATGTGTAGTTTACAATGATATAAAACAAAGAAAAGCAGCAAATCCTCACATTCATTCATTAAAATTAATCAATTATCCAAACAGTTGCAAATTAATTTTCTGTAGATTAATTGTTGCAACTTGAGTACAAACAACTTCAAGGAACACAGGCCCTTGAACTTTCCTCTGGTGCAGAGACTTTGGCCTACATTGGGGAATAATGGTCCGATGTGCAGGAACACACAACTAAAAAAATACCATTGATACGAATCCATATGAATCTGTTTTTCACTTGCGAGCTCAGAACTTGGACGCTACGTGCAAAAATCTGGGTCTCACCCAGGCAATACTCTGACATGTGCTGCTTTCACAGCCCACGATCCACCACGGTACTACTGGCCAGCTCTCTCCCACATACCTCTGCCTCTGTGATACCGACAGTCACATTACTGTGCTGCCAGTGGCCAGCTAGTCTTGACCACTAGCCCCACTCCCACACACCACACAGAGCCTGCGTTAGGTAACAGTGGGAGACTGGCACGCTGCACTGAAGGGGGTGTAAGACAGGAGGAGCAGTGGGTAGATATGGCAACTCAGTGATTGCATTGAACTGATTATGCTATTAAAATGTCAAGTATGTACACGATTTATCAGGAAATTGCTTCAAACATAATTAATGTAATTTAAAATAAATACATTTGTGCACAACACAAGTATAGATTATAATGTTTGGCCTGTAATTAGTGATTGTGCCTATATTTAGCATGCACTCTGTGTTGACATTACATGACTTTGCTGCAGTTCCGGGAAAAATATAACTTGCCCTGAAAATCTTTGTTAGATCTGTAGAAGTTGTGGAGAAAGAAACTGTTGGCCGATGCTACAGCAGGAAGCAGAGAAATGCTGCCTGGTGGATTTGAACTGACACCTACTCATAGCCAGGTTCATATTCCAATGAGCACTAAGGCAGCAGAGATGTGCCTACATGCCACCCCCACAGTGAGCAGAGCTGCCTCTAATGATCACCACATGCTAACTTTCTGTCTTCTGCCAATACCAGAGCACATGGAGCCCACAAATGAATAAAATCAAGGCAAGTTACTTAGCAGAATTATGAGCTGGTTAAATCCAGAAATTCATTAAAAAGCTGATTTTAAATCTGGTGATTTAACTAACAGCTGGGAAAAAAATCATGGAGAATGTTATGCAGATAAGCAAATATTAAACAAAGAGGATGCAAGGCATCTCCATATAGTCTATGTGAAGGAACATAAAATTCAGGAGAAGTCATGCAAAACAAATTGACAGCGCTGAGGCTGCACTTTCAATTGAACTTTTGGCGCTTTTTAGACATGATGTAACATTCAGGAGTGAATGGGAGTTGTATTTCTACGCTGCAGCTGTTCGTGGTGCTGGACTGACTACATCCTACCAAGCACTCACTCTATAAAAAACTGTAAGAAAAGCAAAGACAAGTTTAAACATAGGCTAACGCTTATAGGTATCTTTTATGCAAGGATATGGCCATTCAATGAATCGCCTTGCGTATTTCCTAATGATGTTGTCCTCTGCGAATATGAAGAGTGACCTGTTGACGGTGAGGCAGTTCTGCCGGTGGGGGACGGGGTTGTACAGAGCCATGGTCCGGGCTCGTTGCGCTTTGGCTTGTTTCATGGAAGCCGTCAGTCCCGCCGCCGCCGCGTCCTGTCCGTCCCCGCCGCGCTCCAAGTCCGCGTCTCCGGAGTCCACCGTGCTGGGAGCGCACTCGTCTCCGAACCGAGCCATTCTACAAAGAGATGAGGAGACCGTCGGCTTAGAGTGTGTTACTACAGGACGACTTCTAGTAAAGGATAATGTGAAGAGGAGCAAGACGGGGGAAAAGGATCCACCTTCAATCCACTGACAGCTTTTCGAGAGCAAAGAATCCCCAAAAGTTGCAGATTCCTATCACTCCATATCCACAGGGGGGAAATGATTATATCATTCAGATGGCTTATAGGCTATTTAGGGGGAAAAACATCCATTTACTTAATGACGATTCAGGTGCACGAACTGCAAAACATCAGCATCTCTGTTATCCCATCTGTTTAACAGCGCGTTACAACCAGCTCAGGACAACTTTTAATGTGTGCGCGTCTCTAAACTCGTGCAGCAGAGGGGGGGAAAAAGATCCACCGACTTTACACCTTTTCTATCAACATCCAAGCTCGTTTTGATCTGACAAACCGGCGGCTGCGTGATCAAAAACTACTCTGTGCTCACTAGATGGAGAGATCCAAGAGAGGTCTTCGCGAACTTTACGCATCTTCTCAACCCGGTAAACTTGACAAAACGGAAAACCTCGTTGAAAGGAAGCCCGTTGAACACGTCTGAACCAGATTCTTGAGGGAAAAAAATGCACGTGAAGTTCTCTAATTAGTCGAAAACGTAGCAAGAGAGCAGCTTGATCAGATAGTAAAATCTTATCACCTGCTGGAACATTCGCGCAGCCAGGAGCGCATAAGCACCAGCAGCCCCCTCCCACAGTAATATTTCATGATGGCGATTTCAAAATTCATCTGAATGAAAGCTGGTGGAGAGGAGGGACATGTATTTTGTTTCCATAGCAATTAGAGTTAGAGCATGAACAGAAACATTTTCCTTAAAAAAAGAAAAAAAAAAAAAGAAGCCTATATACAGAAGTCTGTGTGGGTATGTGGTTCTAAAACAATTATGTAAAGATGTTAGTGGGTGCAGTGGCAAAAGAAAGAGGTGTGAATATACATTTAACACTAATAGTAGGAGCAGTGATGCTGCACATAAAAAGGCAACAAGTGTGTGGATATAGGACAAGTAAAAGAGCTCACAGAGGAGAAATAACCTAAAGGTGATTTATTGACTCATTGCCAACATTTCCATAGTCAGACAGTGCTGTCATATTTTCATTAATGGAGACAGACTTGTACTATTAAAACATTTAAAAACTAGGCCACTGTGCTAATATTGGAGTAAAAGTCTGGAGTAAAAATAGAGCATGAAATAGATCTTTGGGCTGCTCCCTTTTTGAGGGAGAAGAGAAGAAAGCAGGGTTTTTTTCACACTCAGTGCCACAAGTGAGACCTCATTAGGCAACTGGGCTCTCTCGCTCCATCTGCTGCTCTCCTCCCTTCCCCACGGTTGCCTGTTGATGACCACTTCAGCCCCCACAGACATGATATTATTCAATTGTGGCTTGTTTTTGTGCAATAAAGTAAGTAAGTAAATGCAATTAAAATTAACCACGGCGTCGGTCCACTTGAGATCCTGACACAAAATGTCACTGCTGGCTAACAGACCCAACTGCGCAGCAGCACAATGCAGGTATCACAGTGTGCAGACGGGCAAGCGAGTGAAGGCTCAGACGAGGGTGTGGGGTGGGGAGGGGGAGTGAAAGCAAACCAAGAGAGAGTGACAAATTTATGCTTGGCAGACAAGTCGAGATCTCTAAAAAACACAAACAATTTAACAAGATCTATGAATAAGTCCCTAACTGAGCTCCAAAAACTCAGCTATGACTCTGTTACCTCCTCTTCTTACAAATCTACATGAGGCAGGCGGGCGTGTCACTTCAAAGCAGAAGAGCAACAGCAGGCGACACTGACCTATTGAGCAGCAGAATGTAAAAATAACAGCATGATAATTAGCATGTGATATGTACAATATTCTGATTGTTAAAGAAAATATCTGCACAGTATATAAACACAGCTCACATTCCCCTCCGCTTTCTACTAAAAAATGTGTTACATAAGCACTCATTACCAAAAAAAAAACATAATCTACTTGTATGTTGCCCAACAAAAATATTTGTCCATCTCTGCAAACAGTATATCTCTCTCTATCTCTGCGTCTCTGGCGCTCTCTTTGCTGTTGTTTCCATAGCGACATAGCTCTCTTGAATTCCTGCTCCGTTCTTTTCATTTCTGCCAACAAAAGCCATGTTGCACAATGGAGCAACCTCTTCCTACAGAAATCTGTTTCTCCCAACACACACACACACCTCCCCTCCATCAAGGTCAGTGGACATCTTCATGAAGCTAACAGACCGACTGCACAGCACCGTCAAGACTGATGCTCCACTGTTCTGCATAGATGACCAGATGTAGTCTGCTTTAACAGTGTTTGGCTTTTGTTCTGCTCTTGCTCGCAGCCTACTCAAAGGCTTCTAAAAATAACTGTAAACTGTTAGCGGAAAAAGCATAAAAGCTCACATCAGTTTCGATGGGCCTAACCAAACTTTGAATAAGACGAAGCTAAAAGAAATTAGGGTCTTTCTTAGCTGAAAGACAGAAAGAGAGAAAAGTCACAGAAGCTTTCAATGCATTTTATATCCATAGTCCAACAAAAATACATCTTTATAAATACCCTATAGGGGAAGACAGATGAAGTGAGGCTGCAGGTGACATGCACTGTGAGTTAAAACGTTAATGGGCATACTTTGTGCCAGAACTCTGAAGAGCATTTATATAATTGCAGAAAGGCTTTCATCCAACATTGACTGGAGTGGTTTTAGCATTTTATTTTTCTGTCTGTTCCCTAGCAACAGGCATCCTCTAGTACTGAGTTATGTCAGTTTGATTCGACCAATAACTGCCGCTTATATCATTGCAGATTGGTGTGACACCGTGCCAGTTTACCTGGAAACATATTAACATCATTGTTGCTCAAAATGTTGCAAACTGAGACTTCTAAAAAGTTTCTGTTGGGAGGATAAAAGCTTGCCTCGCTCTCAAAAGTCATATCACGCAGATATCACTCACTGATTTTGATCTTTTCATAAAATTTCATATGACAATTTTACAAAATCATTGATATTTCAGTTGTGTAGTTGTACACATCAACAATGTCCAAACCCCACCGCTTAGCTCTAAAGACATCATTTGCAGCTTCCCTGTGGCTCTCTACTTTGATTCTCTAGCATCCCCTAATGGACAAATAACAGCAAGACATGTACAGTAATGCTCCAAAATCAATGTTCAGCTGTTCTTTTTTTAATCCCTCATTTAATACTTTGTATTTTCATGTGCTATAGTTGTTCATGTAGTTAATATTTTACAGGTTGAAAATAAGAAATAAACAGATTTAAGTCCTGCGTCTGTAGCTAAATGAGAGAAAAATTTGACAGTACACCAGTAAAGTGGGTGGTGGAGGTATAGTAGAGCAAAGAGAGGAGGGAGGGGTCTTGTTGGTGGGTTCGGGGTTACGCTGATGGAGTACCACTCCACATTCGAGTGGTGGGAAGCAGATAATCAGAGCGATGTGGCTGCAAGAGTGCAAAAGTTCACAAGCAAGCACTCTCAGCTCCGCCATTAATAACGCTATCCAGTATCTGATTACAGTAAACCGCAGCCGACAATGTAACAATGTTCCACAGGCATTAAAGAAAACACATCACATTAACTGATGAAAGCTGTGGGGACTGATTTGGTGATTCACTGGTGCAACTGTAACAATACTGGAAACAAAGGTATCTGCATACGTTTTGCTACTATGGAGCACCCTTTGAAGTACTTTGTAGCTAAGCAACAAAACAACAATAATACCTTGTACACTTTATACAGTAATGATTAATCATTTCAACCCTTGAACCCCTGTTTTTTTTCAATATTCTCGAGTTTTTGACCAGTTTTTCACCATGGAATGTTTTTAAGAGTGGGTCCCAGTTATTTTGGTAGCCCAGGGATGCACATTTGTGATGTGATAGTTGGTGGCAGTAATGCCTCAAAAAAATGTAGCAATGCACCAACAAAGGCAAGGACAAAGATGACTGCTACCAAGCAAACATAGATGTAAACAATGCAGGTTTAAAATTCTTCAAAATTCAGCACTGTCTATGTTTTATGAGGAGGAAAAATGCATTCAACATGTTTATAAGGTCCAAGGATATAACTCCACAGGTTGTTCGCAAGCAAACTCAAACTTACACATCCAGTAGACACAAAGCAACCTGAGCATCCCAGTAGACCAGACTATTGTGAGTCTTATACTTCTCTCACCATTTAGCTCAAGTTTAGCTGTGCTCCTGAGAAAGGTTGCTGTGGGTGTGCAAGTTGACAACAGCAAAGCTGACTCTTTTACATCATGTGATGTAATTACATTCATGTTAATGTAAAAAAAAATTATTTCCAAAGTTAAAACTGCATTAATGTATTTATTTTTGGCCACTTGGGGTAGTGTAACCAGCTGAAAATAAGATAAATTCAAAATTTGATATGGCGTAGGTGTTAGCAGTTGCTAATTGACATTTTCAGCAGACATGGAGCACCATTAGCATTCATTTGACGTAATTTTCTGGCCAATTAAAGAATGCAAGTCCAATATTTGCACCGACTTGGCCTCCACCATCCACTCCATCAAATTTTAGGCTCTTTTATATAAACTTTGTCACTGAAAAAAACAGCTCTCTGCTGCAGCTATAAATGAGGTTGACGAGGGCTATGAGACTTATTCAAATCAGTAAAGCAAAAACCAAAACAATGAGCTGAAAAGGATGCTATAAACGTCGGCTGCTGAAGGGAACGGCAGAGCCGGATGATAATTTTCTGTGGGTCAACACCTTTGACCTTAAACACATAGTTAACCCATTGTTCATTTTTTAGCAGTAATGTATATACTGGTTGTATTCTGTATTTGCTTGCTAGCTTGTTGAAGCTACAGTATGTCACACTTCTACAGGTCAAGCCATGACAGACGGTTTGAAACAGTAGGGGGAAAAATTGGTGTAATTAATAACATTATGTAAGGGTAGATGGAATGGAGTCATCATTAATGTTATTAATTACACCCGACAAGTCAAAGTGTCTGCCATGAAAAAGGTTTATTGGCTGAAATATTGATATCAAAGATCCCATTTTTTACTGTCTGACACCATCACTACTTCAAATGGAAAATTCTATATCCTTTTGCAAAATTTTCTTCAGCATAAATATTTTATATCTTTATTTGACCTGAGACGCTGTTTTACATTTAAAAAAGGTTCTGTGGCTTCACAGTATGTGTTTGTAATGATGGACCCACCAAAGAGGTTCAACAAGTTGAATAGTTATACTGCATGTACAGTATGCGCATTATTTCACACTGGCACTTTCATCCTCCTCCATGAAGACTTACCATCTTTACACATACAATTTAAGAGGAATCATTTGCCTGTGAATCTCTTTTATACTTACTCCCACTCCTTCCTGCGGGCCTGCGGCGTGCTCTGGATTTTGTGAGCCTGGTGAGCCATGATGATGTCCTTCTGCTCCACAAGTCCCCCGCGCCGACGCAGCATGCAGAGCGTGCTCAGAGACCCTGAACCCTGATCGGACGAGCCCTCTTCCAGACCACAAGGCACATCAAAGCTGGCAGCTCGAGGGGGCAGCCCCAGGTACTCAGGGACAGCATGGGGGACCTGCAGGGAGGAGGAGCGGGCCCCCTGAGCTAGGCCGTGACGGGCAGCGGGGCTGGGCTTCCTCCAGGCCTCAGGCTCGGGGAGGGACAAGGAAGATTGGACGCGCATCTCTCCACCTGCACCACAGCTGGACGGAGAGTGGAGGTTGGGAGTAAGGGAGCGAGAGAGGGATTGGTCCGAACTGGTGAGCATCTCTACAGAGGACGGTAGCTGGCTGTTTCACCATAATGCTAAAAAGAAAAAGGACAGAGAGGCAGAAATTTGAAGTGAAAGTTGGTTAAACACATTCATGAAACATTTCACATCCTGCCTTTCCCCTCTGTGTTTTTAGCCACGATAGCAGCATAGCTCCAGGGACCACAATGTTGGTCAGTTGGTCAGTCCCTCTCTTTGGTCCAGACTGGAATATCTCAATAACTACAGGTCAACCATATATCACCATGAAATTTGGTACACACATTCATCATCCTATCAGAATGAATAGTAGGTGGTGATCTCTTCACTTTTCATTCGGTGCATCAGGTCAAAATTTTAATTTGGTTAATGACCAAATACCTGCAAAATAATGACATTCCTATCAGCCTTAAGTATAGTTTGTGTTAAGTGCTAATTAGCAAATGTTAGCATGCCAATAAGCTTAACTAAGATGGTGAATATGGTAAAAATTTTACTTGTTAAACATCAGCATGTCAGCACTGTCACTCTGAGCATGTCATGTTAGCACTTGGACATTAGCATTTAGCTACAATTTCTCAATGCTGATATTTAAAAACAGAGCCCTTTAAATCCTGAACCAAGCACCAGGCCGAATAGGGTTAACCTTTCTGAATGTCTCACACACACACTGTTAAAATTTAAATTGACTTAAGGGTGGCTATGGAATATGAGAAGCATGTAGTAGATAAACTGACAGTTCCTAGAACAAAGACTGAACAGCACTGCTTAATTTGAGAATGAATGCCACCATCTAATTGTGATCTCTTTCTTCTTGCCAGCCAGTGGGATCTTTGATGCTAGTAGTGCATGCGACTGGATGAACAATAGCTTTGAACCCACCAGAAATAGTACCAGTAATCATACTGGTGAGCGAAATAAGACTTAGAGGTTCTAGTAAAAGCAATGAGCACACATTCAGAGAGGTGAGAGGTTACTATAGCCTATCTAAAAAGCACTGTGTGTGTGTGTGTGTGTAAGCTATGAGAAAAGGTGGCAAGTCTGGAAAACGGCAAGTTTAAGGCAAACCAGTCAGAGACAGACGAAACAAGGCTGTTTCCACTGAGCCAGAGCTGAAAAGAAGATGAGTGTGGGAGAGCTGAAGCAAAGGCATGGTGACTCACTCATCAGCAGCAAGGCTCCTCAGACATGAACTGGACACAGTCTGAGTTGAGCCCTGCCCTCGAATACAGCACAGCGCTCGTCTGAAAGCCGGGAGAGGCTACAAGGTCAGCGCACACAGCTTTATGCTGCTGATGGGCGGGATGCACAGCCATGCAAGTTCAAAAGATATGTGATACCTTGTATTATCAGACTGTTTTTGCAGCCAGAGTTGTGGGGGAAATTAAATGTCAAGGCTCTTGTATCGCAGGCACACCTTCAGAAAGCAGCAGGGGCAACAATGTAGGATGATATGCAAGGTGAATCAATGACATTGGTGTTTCTTATTCAAAGATGGAATGAATCACAGATGGCAGGATTGATTTATAGGTAAGAGCACCAATAAGCCTACTGCAGTGTGCCCTACAGACAATAATTTGGGCTGCAAGAGGCCTCCACTTATCTGTAAAATTCATTAAAGTTAAAACACCTGTGTAAAGATGCTCTCCTATCCTAAATTCAAATTTCCTGCTCCTGATCTCCTTGGCTTTAATTAGTGCAACCACTGAAGAGCCATACAGGAACAGCTGCCCATCCCATTCTAATTTATGCAGGTCTGCAATCGATTTATGAATACATTTACTAGCCTGTTAACAGGTATTGCTAATTAGGATGCTGTTGCTTTGTCCTCGTGGAGTTAAGCGTTTGACGCACAACCAAGTGGGAAGAAGAAAAGAAAAGAAAAAAATAACACGCAGCAACAGCAGTCAGGACAAGTAGAAATAGATGAATAAGATGCTAAAAATGTTCACTGGAGGAAGACGGGTCAATGCTGCGCGCGCGACAGCAAGTAAAAAAATAAATAAAATCTATTAACTGATGAAATGATTAATGAATTTGACAGCCTTTACCTTGAGGTGACGCGCGCTCCTTCATCGCCAGAGAGCCCAGATCAGGTGGATCCTAAACGCAGCTCCTCTCACTCAGTCCAAGTTTAGTGGTTCAGGGAGGATTTGGCGAGGATTCCTTGAGTGATGATTGCCTCTGTTTGGCTATAAATACCGTGGGGTGGCTGGGAGCCAGGGGAGCGTGGCTCTGATTAACGTAAACATGCATGGGGACAGGCGCGAGGCATGGAAATAATCCCAGTCATCCTCGCTGACTGGCTGCGGTGATGTGAGTCAGTTTATGTGGGTCAGGAAGAAACGCCTGTGTCTTCAAACTTCATTTGAAAGGGATTGATTGAATTGTGCGGTCCGAACAAGTCGTCAGCGGCTGAGAAGTTGTTTACCTGCCCAGAGATCTGATGAGTTTTTAGTGAGGGAGGTAAATGCAACAGGTCTGCCTCCCGCTGTTCGTTTAAAACGGTGGTCTGGCGTGAGCACAAATAGCCTACACAGTCATTTAAATTTACCACTAGATGGTGGACTATAGACACGTACCTGATACCCAGCAGGTTCAGTGAAGAAGGAACTGTATTAGGCCTACCATCAATACACTATAGGTTTTATCTTCACCTTCATCCTATAATATTACTCTTTTTGCAGGCTATTCCCCATGCTTGTGTAAAAGCAGGGCCGTCCCAAGCCTTAAGGGCGGACCAAGTACTTATTTAACCCCGCGCCTCCCCCCCCCCCCCCCCCCCCCCCCCCAAATTAAGTAATTAAGTAATTAAGTAGTGGTGAAAGAAATATTCATGTCCTTTTCTTAATTAATAGAAGTAATACAACGGATTGAAAATTCACCATTATTAGTAAAAGGAATCATTTAGAAGGCTTTTTAGAAGTACTATAAACGAAACACTTTAAAATTAAGTAAATGCGCAGTACTTTACTAGCAGAATGGCTCCTATCATCATAAAGATTATTATTACTGATCATTAATCTGTATACTGTACGAACTGTTGGGTCCTGTTATCCAAAATATATATCAATTTAATAAGATGATGATAGGGCTTGTGTGTAAAATCTTGATCTGTAAAGTAACTACCAAATAAATGTAGTGGTGTAAAAGTACAATATTTGCCTTTAAGTTTTACAGTACAGTACAGTACAGATACCAGTACAGATACAGTACAGATACCTCAAAATTATTCCTTAGTACAATACCTGTGTACATGTACTTTACTACATTCAACCACTGTTAATAAAATAAATAAATACTGTAACTTACTCTTTAATATGATCATACCGTAAGTGACACAGAGGACTGGATATTCTGTAACTGGGAACGTATTATGAAACCAAGAGAATAACTTTAAATTTCAATATTCAATATTAAATTTCTGAGATGGTTAATTAGTTGTTTTGAGTTTAAAAGCAGTTATTAATCTCCAGGAGGGGTTCCTTGAAAGAACTGTTCCAAGTAAATGTATTTTTGTAATTATTCATATATGTTTAAGGAATGCTTACTTGTAGACAAACTGCATATTTTTGCATCTTCTGGCTGCAGCGCATTCACCTACAAACTCTAGATGAATCTATAGTTTAGCATTTCTATGGAATAAATCAGTTGGAAGTGTGACAACTGAATTTGCTTTACTTATAATTACTGCCAAATGATTTTGTTCTTTCCAGGAAACCTCCTTGGTAAAGGATTAGGGATATGCACTCATAAAATATAGTGTTATCACAATAAACTACAAATTAAAAACATTAAAAGAAAGTAAATAAACAAAGCTGCTGGACTTCACATGTCTTAAGTAATTTCCTTTTTGAAGAAAGTAATATGACTTTTATAAGATGATCCACTTCAATAAATATGTAAATGAGCAAAGATGTCATGTTTTTAGTTGATGGAAGACTCAAAAGAGTATCCCTCAAGAAGTGGCATTTGTTGCATTTCTTAGTTATTTAACTGCTGTATGTAAATGACAAAGATGCATGAAACTGTATAAACTTACAACTGATGTTATAGTGTTGAAGCATAAGAAGTCTCATCCAACTTAGAGTACAAAAATTGCATTTCTGTGCTGTGATTGAAGATTAAGAATTACTGTTGTGTTGCTCAGTTAAGTGAGAAAGGATTTTTTGGTCAAACTATGTTGTTTTATTTGAACAGGGACATGTATGACAACAATTTTAATAAAAGTTGTAAGGGTGCCCATTTCCTAACAAAAGTATTGTCTGTTATCATCTAAACAGTTCCACTATAGTGCATTTCTACTTGTAACTACAGTATTTTAACAGTCTTTGTGTTCCCTAATATATATGTCTCAGTGAAGAAGAAAAAGTGGACTAATGAAGAGTAATCGGAGGTGCAGAACAGCAGAGGGATGCTGCATACAAGGAGGAAAAAAAGAAACAAATGAATGCTAAAAAGACGCAAGGACTGGTACAGTAAGTACAGTAGGATTAAAGATTTATGCTGTGTGTTTTTCAACTTTGTCAGTGGCTGGCTTGGCCTCACAAATTAGGATGTTAATTTCATCAAAATAAATCCATTTTGTCAAAAAAACAGATACTACTGAAACTCAGATGGTGGAATGTAACTAAAGTACAAGTACAATTTTGACGTACTTGTACTTTACTTTAGTAGTAGTTTAGTTTTTCCATTTACTGCTACTTTGTACTTCTACTCTACTACGTAGTTACTTTTTTCATAAAAAAACATGATGCGCTGCTAATCTACCCAGTGGTATACAAAGTATCTAAAATTGTCTCCACACATGATGAACTACAACACTGACATATTCTTACATGTATTTGTTAATGAGAAAAACAGACTATAGACTTTAGACTATGGCTTTTCTGCTTTTACTTAAATAAAATATTTCAGTACTTCTTCTATCACTGCTTAGATGAATGAATGAAATAAATTGTTACTATTTTGTGTGGGAAAAAAGTCTTCAACTATTTATTGCAGCTCTGCATAGATGGTAGAAATGTTCATGATTGACAACCTAATATTCTCAGCTTGATATATATGCACTGTAAAAAAGTAAGCTTTAATAATATTTACTATATATATACCTCTGTCAAAAAAACATATATTACATATATTACAAACCCTTTCCAGACCACAAAAACTGTGTCATGTGTCTGTAGTACTATTGAAACTGGAGCCAAGGACAGAGAATACATTTTCTGTGATTAAAACAGAGCCATGATGGTCCATGTACTTAATTGAAAGGTCATCCTTGTTATTTTTAACCAATCCTGCAATTCCCTAAGCTGTGGAAGAGGTGTTAGCAGTGGGACTGAGAGCAGTGCAGAAACCATCTGCCGCCAACCAACACTGAAGGGTAAATGAAGACTTCAAATCCACACATGCTACACACTCAGTATTTCTTTCTAAAGCTCTTAATGTTTGTCCTGGGACAGCTTTCAAAATCTTTGTCTTAATCAAGATGATTTTATTCTTTCATTGCCCCTCGGCTGTGTGTTATTAGTGATGACATCTACAGTTATTGACCAGGGGAAGCATTTAAAAATCTCCGCAGTATCTCAGTAGTTGTTGTCGGACACGTCTCTGAGGATTTTGTGAAAACATAGACCACCTGGTATTTTCTGATGTCCCAATGCCATTTTGTGTGAATTAGATATGGTTTTATGTAATCTAGCAGAGTCATCTCAGTGAGGAAATAATTGCCGTCCTCTAGGCACATGGCCAAGTGGATGCATGAAGTGGTGACGCCGAGCAGAAAAACTGCTGCCATTGACAGGGGGAGAGAAAAAAAGACATTAGAAGCAAACTGTCAGGTGTACAGTATGCGTAGGGGGGAGAGCGTGCTGTTTAGTGAATGAGACAGTTGGTAGTAAATGGTTGGCAAATCAAATCTGGTCTGGCATGAAAGTCTGCCCTGAGGGTAAACATCAGGTTCCCTTTGTTTTCTTCCTGTTTGGTGTAACACTGTGTTTTTTGAGTATTTTTAAAAAATCTTAAAGAGTTTCAAGGTCAGATTTATTAATAATCTTACCTTTTGTAGACTCACAGTGTGGAGATATGTCTTTATTAATTAATCTGCAGCCAAGGCAACTATAGTGGAGTCTTCAGTGAAGTATTGAAAGTTAGCTCTAGTTTGACGCACAAGTACAAACTAAATGCCGAGCGAGCAGAGCTGCCTTGTTTCTGAGCTTCATTCTGTCAAAATGTGAATATGTGTTTTAATAATTTAAATGAGTCATTACAAAGATTTTGATGCGACTCTGTGTTCTGTGGCTCTAAAACTTTTGGTTCATGACTCCTTAAAAGTAAAGCTGTTCTTACCTGCATGGTGAACAGCCCAACTACGGAAAGATTTTGCATCTTGTGTGATAAAATTTTGAGGCGGAAAACTGTACAGAAAAACACAAAAATTTGCGAATGATTTGAAATATATGATGGTAGAAATATGTTTTCTTATGTCGAAAGCTCATCGCATAATCTAAGTAACTTTTAGCACAGTATATGTACGAAAAGGGACAACTTTGTCTTTATATGAGACCTTCTCCCATCACCGGGGTTCACAATAAATTCTAATTTCTGTCTAAAATGTCAAAAGAACTGAGAAAGGTACTTTAATCATCAAGAGTCAATTTATTTTCATATTCTAAAATGCAAAGGACATAACAGGATTTGAGAATAAATCCAAGGTTGAGTGCACAAAAATGTTTCACTGCAAGCGATTATGTACAAGAATAAAATCAACAAATCTTTACAGAATTCAACAGGTACTGCATCAATATTTAGAGTCAACTTTTGTAACTTAATAACGTAGACTAGACTGGACTGAATCTTTTTTTTTTTTTTTTAAAAACACAGCACATTGATTAATTTACATTTTAGTGAGCTTTGTTTGCTGAATTAAAAGTTCACTATTAGTGCATAAAGGACCACTGTATGCTTGTTTGTTTTTCATACATCAAAGATTAAAATCCAAGGTCAAGGTAATGCTATGTGGCCTCATAAACAGGCCAGCTGTTAGCAGTTACTTGTGAAGGAGAACAAACCACACTAATGTCCTCTCCGTCCGTTTACCCAAACATGCCACCCATAAATATATTGGCTAGCAATTTCAATTTGATTGTACCATCACTGTATAATTAATGTGAACATTAGTGCGTGATAGGAATATTTGAGAATCAATGATAAACCTTTTGTTTATCGTAAATTGTTTTGCTTGCAGCATGAAGAATAGTTGCCACAAACATTTGGCAAGATTTTTTTTTGTCAAGCAGATAACCTGTAGGGAACTCTCTGTTCGACAAGTTCTACAGAAACACGACTTTAGTCTGGGTGTAAATCATTAAGATAATTACTTTAAAATTAGGGCTGGGTGATCTAGACACATTCTCATAAAGATCATTGTGCAATTGTGTATTTCTTGAACAGCGTTTGAACCCCGATATACCTGTGTGCAGGTCTAGTTTCCATGTACTTTTGTTCAAACCCTGTCAGTTAAATAATAACAGCTTCTGACACGTAAATAGAAAACAAACCAGTTACATAATGATCTGACGAGGTGACACAGCAGGATAAGTGCACAATCCAGCCACAGAAAAATTTGTTATATCATGAGTGATGAATATTTATACACTTTGATCATCACAGTTAATGTAACTCACCCAGCCCTAGTTTAACTCAAACCCATGACAATTTAGGACTGAGCACCTTTCCTCCCAGTGTCAGTCCACGAAACAACGCTGCATTTTGCTGGAATTATGCCTCTACTGAATACAAGATACAATGGATTTGAAAGCTATTATTCAGTTCAACACTATGCGTGCTATAGAAGAGAAGCCAAAAACACTTACTATTAGTTTAAATTAAATCAAGTATGAAACTGACCATTTCTCAGAACACAGATGAGCTTAAATACAGGAGTAACACAATTTTTTTTCAAACCTTCAGTAGGGAATAACGAAAGTGCTCTGGTCAAACCTGTAAAAAAATAATTTATACACACACCACCGTTGTCTGACCGGTGGGTTTGTCACAAAATTGTTGACAACCATTTTGCTTATTAATGGTCCTCCCCCCATTCGCTCTGCTGCTCCTCGCTCTCTCTGCCTGTCCGTTGGATTAGTTGTCATTTGTTAAAGGGAAGGCAGGCGGGCAATATGACGTTGGAACAGGCTGGGCCCGCTAAGGGCTCCGCCACCTCTCCCTCCAACTCTGTCCATGTTCCTTTCTCTGGGCTGTAGCAGATGGTAGAAGACTTATAGGCCCCCTGAGGAAAAAATTAAATGAAGTCAGTCCCTTGTAGAATGTAAATGCTCAGTTTTATATAAATGCATGCAGTCAAAAACAGCAGGGACAACTTTAAAGATTAAGTCTGTTTCTATATTTTTTCTTTGTCAACAAATTTCATGAAAATACCAAAACCAACAACCTTCTAACAGGTACTGCCTGTGTAGCCAAATCTAGTTTATTGCTCTGTGCGGCAGACCTTCACTGTTGTCCAAAAACGATTAAAAACACATCAATAAGACACACTGCTGCGCTTGGTGATACGTTCCTTTATTACCACGAACACATAATAGTATATTTTGAGTCAGACACACATGGAGTTCCTCAAGGAAGCTGCTTAGGTCCATTGTTATACGCTGTGTTTACAAATGAATTACCATTAATCATGCATAGGGCAAAAGTTAGCATTTATGCTGATGATACAACAGTATACATGGCAGAACCCACGATTGAAGAACTTGCAAGAGCTTTAAATAGGGAATTGCAGTTTGTAGTTGACTGGGTAACGAATAACAAACAACTTCTTAATGTCTCTAAAACAAAGAGCATTGTATTTGGGACAAGTCATTTTTTAAGAAATGAGCCTAGGTTAAAGTTGCATGTTAATGATGTTGCAGTTGAACAAGTCCAAGAGATTAAACTTTTAGGTATTACAATAGATAGTAAATTATCAAGGACAACGCATATTGATGAATTGGTGAGCAAGATGGGATTTTTTTTTTCTTATTTTCTTTTTCTTCTGTTTGTTCTGTTGATTGATTGTTACTGATGAGAGCTGGGTTATGTAGTGTGTTGTATCGTGTTTTTGTATGGTTGTATTGTCTTTGACTTTGTTGTGTTGGTGTTTGTGACTTTCTGTAATTGTGTACTACCCTGTATAGAGTTTTGTGACCACAGGAAGAATAGCTAATGGGGATCCTAATAAATGAAATGAAATGAAATGTGCCGTCCTGCTGCCTGAAATTCTTGCTAGTGCGCCAAATGTGTGTTAATCTGCAGCTGCAAATAATCCCCAACAAATCCACTATTTATTCCTGTTTTCTAAAAACTACAGTGCCCAGATGTTTACGAATTTTTTTTTAAAAGAAATTAAAGAATATATTCCTGACCCGTGCCACAGACAGAATTACGACAAACACATTCTTGGTTTTGGTCTTTTCAGGGGATTTTGCTGACAATAATAAAAATATATTAAATTTTGCCAGCCTTATTCTTTAATCTAAAATAATCTAATCTGAAGTGTAAGAATATACCATGCTCCAGCTGTAGCCTCCCACGAGGAAGATGCTGTCATCCAAAACAGCACAGCCAGGGCCGCTGCGACCCTCCAGGATGGGTGTCTGCAGGATGTTCCACTGGTCAGCTTTTGGGTCGTAACACTCCACCAACATCACGTCTAGATGGGAGAAACCTTTGTGAGAGAGGAGGAAAAATACCTTAAAATAATGACAGTACTTCAGCGTATCAAATGCAGTTAGTATGACCTGTAACTGAAGGTCCAGGTTACAGTAACAAGCTGTTTGTTTGACTTTAAAGGCCCTAAAAACACATTTTTGCAATCAGCTTCATACTCTGAGCGATGGGAGCCTACATGAATAACTAACTTAGTTTGAACCAACATAGTTTGAACTAACATGTTCCCAGGTGTGTTCGTCTGACTTTCACAGCACGAAACTCACAAAACGTTGTCATATTCTGCCTAAATATGTCATTTGTGACCGATATTAGGTGACATTATTATGCTAGCTTATTATTTATGCTTTTCATATTGTTGTTGTAGCTGCAATTACAAGAAAATCAACAATAGCAGGCTTTTAATGAAATCAACAATATAAATAATATATAACCTAGGCTAATCATTTTATTTAGCCTAAATATAGGCTATAACTGTTTTAGAAGAAAAAACCAAGAACTATTATCGATTACAAAACATTCAGTAAAATACTTTAACACTTTAACACTATTATGAATCCCTTGGCCGCAATTGATTACAAGGTCTTGAGAATAGCTCAGTGTCATAAGCGGTTGCACATGTGAATGTTCTCTATTGAGACAGACACGGGTTCAAATCTCGTGAGTTTGTTATAATGGCAACGACACCTCTCAGGGATTTATTCATTACAGTACTTTCAGGAGTTTTATGCTGTCCCTTTTTATATTTATATTTTTAATGAAGACTAGAGAACATCCATCTTCCTCATAGGCCTAGAAATGTATGCATGAAGGTAATATTAAAAGTCTTGTCTTTACATTCTCCATTTTGTCCTTGTAGTCCTACTGGGTGACTAATATTAAATTAAGTTATTGTGAACAGATGGGTAATCTGTGAGAAAAACACCTGCTGTTTGTAGATGGTCTACACTAAGATACTTATTATTGAATTAATGCAACTGGAGCTGTAGTTTGAACTATACAACTTAACGAGTGGTGGCGAACATTCGTCAGAACTATGGTTTCGCGGAACACCTGCGTCACCTAACGATGGTTCGTACCATCTAAGTTACCAACTTAGTTACCTCCATAGTTCGACCTAGGGTTTTGGGAAACCTAGCATTTTTCCGACCAAGGAAGTTGCTACCGTAGTTAGCAACAATGCTTTTGGGAAACGCACCCCTGATCAGCTGAGATTTTAAGCAATAAATGTATTTTTTTTGTATGATTTCACTCGTCTAAATTGTTGCATTATGTATTCATGAATATTTAATGTTATAGAGCAGTGGTTCTTAAACTGGGGGTTGGGTCCCCCCTGGGGGTCATGATCTGGTCCCATGGGGGTCTAGAGAATTCTACTATAGACACAAAAATAAAAATAAAAACTTAAAAATAACTAGACAGACTACAGTTGTGAATGGAATCACTTTGGGTGGACACTGTAAATATTCTGCACTGTTTAATCCAGTAGGTGGTGGTAATGCCAACTGCTATAAAACGCCAAAGAAGAATCAGGCCCCGATCAGACAGAAAGCTCTTTGCAGGTTCGAAAACGCGAGACGCACAGCAATGCCGTTTTTTAATGTTGCTAGGCAACCATATCGCCAGCGATCTGTAATCTTTGGTTTGCTGTTAAGTAATAACTGTCATTTTAGCAGAAACTTTATCACAACTCACAAGTCTGAGTCTTTTGTTGTTAAAAACATGTGCTTTTAAAAAAAAATAGACAAACGGTGGGCTCCATCTCTGGCACTGAGTGTGAGAGGTGTACAAACACGCAGGACACAGGGAAACGGAGATCTGTGCGGGTACATGAGACCCTCAGAAAAAGGACACACTGCTGGTAGTAGTCTACCAGTTGGTCCAGGTTTGTTGCAGTCTCCGGACAATCGCGAAATATTTTCAACCTCAAAAAGGGGTCGGACTGCCAGAACGGTTAAGAACCCCTGTTATCGAAATACTTACAGTAAGGTTTGAAATCAAGGTTTGAATGCAGTGTATCATACACAGGTATTTGGCCATTGTGCTCTAGTTTCTGTTTAATATGTCTGTTTAACTTGTTGCTCAGGCAATATACTGATAGCAATGAAGGCCACTAACAACAGATGAACTTAGACTCTTTTTGTTTCTTCTTTTTTTCACAAGTACCTGAACATTGCCAAAATCTGTAGTGTAAAGTATATTCAATGTACAAACACCCATGCACCCAGTAAAGGCAGTAAAGAAGCACACATCCACCCCAGAAAAATAAACAACGGACAAAGACATGCAGTAATTTATCATAAGCCTGAGAAATAAGCCACAACTTCAATTAGCCTGGATACAGTTGTGACAGATCAAAGCGCTGAATGTGAAACTGTGGCAATGAAAACCCAATTAGAGTCGTGCAACATGTATTGTAGATGAACATTTAACCGTCTTTCATATTTGTAGTGATGGACTGTATTTCAAAGAAACACATACATGTTCAGCTCGTCATAATTCCTATTCAAATACCAGTATTCAGCCTTGCTGATCAAATACAAATGCACAACACACAAGAGTAATTCAGTTGTTTGTTCAGTTTTTCATTTTGCTTGAATGATGAAGTGTGAAAGAGAAGAGGGACTACAGGTCTACAGTGTAATAAAGGTCATTGCCGCCTGCTCATAATGGCTGTCTCTTTCACACAGATTTGAAAAAAAGCATCAATCTTGACCTGTTTTTTAGTTCCTGAAACGCTCGAGTACTTACCTTTCAAATGGTTTCCACCAATAGCATATAAGCGGTCGTTCATTCCAGCCAGGGCATGAATGGCACGCTTTGTGTTCATGTCCTGTTTCCGAGCCCACACGTCCATTATGGGGTCATAACAGTAGAGCCAGGACACATACTCTCCATTGTGCACTCCTCCTGCAACAGGTAAATACAGCACTATGCCTTTAATGGCGCGTGGAAATTCAATCTGTAGGTAGACGCACTGGCTGCTTATGTGACATCCTCTGTAGAGCAAACTGACACATGTATGCTGATCAAGGAGAGAAATATTTATTGATTTATTGCTGAACCTAATCATTACCAGGGTCCCCAATCACCGGCTAAACTTTTTATTTATTTTTTGACTGGTCGCAGTGCGTCAGAGTTAGCGTCTTCTCAAACTAGCTTTATTCAAACACAGGTTCCACTCAAGGCTAGTGCCTTGGTTCTCTTCTTTTAGTTTTCTGTTGAAATGAGTGGCGTAGTGTACAGTACAGTACAATAGTCACGTCATAAAGTTCACAGATGATTCAGTGAGGATCAGCTTTTGGAAGAGGGGGATTTTGGTTTATGAATTTCTGCGTTGGTGCGATGAGTCTAACTAAAACAAAAGATATCATTATTGATTCCAGAAAGCAGAAGTATTGTATAGACGTTATATTTAAATGATAATGTGTTGGTTATAAAACATTTGTATAGCGGCGGTTCATGGTACCCTGGCGCTGCATGTACGCACTTTGCAAGAAACCTTGCCTGGAGACAATCAAATCAAATGGGTAAACCAGGTATTTAATCATGTCCTCAGGAAGAAAAACGACATTCTGCATTGTCTGTCCAGCCTGTGAAAGGAGATTTGGACCTCCATTTTTCCCTTGACAGTGCTTGGTGAGAGGATAAAAAGATGTAGGGCTCACTTGTTCCTGATTATAGAGTAGTACTGATGAAGCTCAGCTCAGAAAGACTCTCTTTATGCCTCATTCATTCACAATTCTCTCTCTCTCTCTCCCCACTTCTTCTTAATCAGATGACTACTGGCGTTTACTCTTTAGGTTAAACCAACCAGATTTTTGCCACAGTCTCAATTAGCCAATCATGTTGTTGCTTTCAAACTTTAAATCTCTTCTCCTCACTGCTGCAGCCAACTGTCACTTCAGTGAGAATTGTTGCGACCCTCCTCCTGTCACTTATTGTATGGCTTTGCACTTTTATCTGTGTGATATGATGGCTACTTCTACAGTTTTTTCTTTGGCTCTTTGTGTTTTGTTAGTTGTTATATTTTATGTGTTTTGGATTTGTGTCATTTGTGTTGTATTCAGAGTAAACAGAAGTCCTGCGTTAAAAATCATTCTCAAGTAAAAGTGCTAATACTACTAAGTATTATCAGCAAAATCTTAAAGTAAGTGCTCATTATGGAGCAGAATAACACCGGTTAGTGTAATATAATCACATATATTATGGTTAGCTTATCAGAAATGCTGATTCATTATTGTGTAAGTAGCACTTTAATGTTTAAAGGGTTATAGTGAACTTATCACATGTTCTGTTCTGTTTATAAAATCTTTATATGCTAAGGAACGAGTAACTGTTAAACAAATGTAATGGTGTAAAAAGTAAAGTATTTCGCTCTAAACTGTACTGGAACAGAAGTTTAAAGAGGCAGAAATGGAAATACTCTAAATACTAAAAAGTAAAACTTATCCTCCAGCCTTCTGTGTATGTGTTGCTGATGGTCACTGTTGTTTTAATATGACTGTACAACAAATTTAACCAGCTCTGAAAATAAAGAAGATTAATTGATATTGTTGTGCCAAATACATATCATATAATACCTTTTTAGAGGATGTATTTATCTTTTTCAAATGCTAAGCAAAAAAAAAGATTCTGTGTATTTTACGTTGCAGAGGGATAAAAATTTTTTTTGCAGAACGTTAAATAAGAAGACAGTATAATAAGTGTGTATGAGTGACAAGGTCTCTCCTGACCTGATATGTAGATCTTGCCGTTGTGCACTGCTCCTGCATGGGCGGCCAGAGGCTGCGGCAGAGACGACACGTAGTTCCACTCGTTAGTCTCCAGGTTGTAAGACTCTACACTGGAGAGGTAGCCGCTCTCGTTCCTACCACCAATCACATACAGGTGCTTTTCCAGGCGGCAGGCAAAGAAACTGGCTCTCCTGAGGAAGGAAGTGTCGCCCAGACAACATCATTAAACCAGCGATGACAGGATTTATTGTAAGGATATTCCACAGTTTGTGTGTAAGGTGGAAAGGATAGATTTGAATAAAGGCTAGTTACATGTTTACCAGCTGTGAGCACCTGTTCTTACACTAGTGTAATGGGGATAATTAATTTACTTTATCTTTTATTTAATAAATAAATAAAATTTCAAAAAATAAATATAATTATATAATAAATATATTTTGAGTAACAGATAGCATAATACCATATCTGTATGCAAACTGATAAAAATCTAATGCTTTTCATTTTATCACAATGTTTTATATATGACTTATTAGAAGTAAATAACATTTGTGGAGTTAAAAAACAAATCTGGATTCAACCACAAATAGACTTACCTCTCCTGCATAGGAGGCAGCTGTATCCAGCTGTTGAATCTGGGATCATAGCGGCTGACAAAATTAGTGCTGTGCTTTCCTGCAAAACAGATACAATCAAGATCAATGACACTGATTACACAAATGACTTAGTTAAGTGAGTAGAGTCTTTATGGCACAATACTGTTTAGGCAGACTATGGCAGTGCTCCGTTCTAATTGGCTAAGTCTTTGCCAAAGTCTTTATTACAGGCAGTACCAATGAAAAGCACAACTGAGACTATGAGAAGTCTTCATTTAAATAAATGTATTATCTGAAAATCACCACCCACACCTGCTAATTTTCAGTATTAATATGTGCTGCTTTTCAACACTATTAGAGTTAACAATTGTTGAGTGAAGTCTGTTTTTTGTGGAGGATAAGCTGTTGAAAATCAAATCACATCATAAATTATCTCTAATGATGTGTGTTGTTTCTGTGTTGATTTTTACTCTCAGAGCTAAATAAACACTACTGTGTTTCACTATTGTGTTATGATTCTTGGTGAAATAAGGACATAAGGATAGTATCAAAGTTTTTGATCATTTACAGTCTTTGTTTCTTAGTATGGCAGTGTGTTACCACCATTTCACAAAAAGCACTCTTAACACTTCTACATCACAAATATTTCAGTGTTAATAACAGTTATTTTTCTGCAGCAATTATTGACAAGTGTTGATTGGAGTGTTGTTTGTCCAGTCAGAGCTGATCTGGCTCGAGGATGAGTGTTTTAAAACTATCTAAGTGTTACATTAACTCTGATGGGTTTGAACTTGCATCAACTCAAGCTCACAGCGCTCTTTAAAAAAAGTAAACACTGATAAATTTGCTGTGTAAAATCACTGGAAAGCAAGACGTTCAGTCCGTGGTGTTACTGTACCGTTGGGGTTCCACTGGTCCTCTCCACCCAGCAGCAGCAGGAAGTTCTCCACCTCCACCACACAGTGATGGGCGCTGTTGTAAGGCATTACTAGACGAGACACAAAGATCAAAGGAGTCAATCACTAAGACATGTGAATGATATAGATTAGTAGTAGGCAAATAGTACCCTGTGGGCCAAATATGGCCCTCTCTTTTAAAGTTTGAATCAAACTGGAGATGGGGTAGGGGATAAGACGTATGCCTTTGGTGCGATTGACCCGGGTTCAATTCCCCACTGTGACACCACGAATGTGTCCCCAAGCAAGACACTTAACCCCTAGTTGCTCCAGAGGCGTGCGACCTCTGACATATATATATAGCAATTGTAAGTCGCTTTGGATAAAAGCATCAGCTAAATAAGTAAATGTTATGATTTCATAACTGTACTGTAAATAACATCATGGCATCTTCTGTCTTGTAGTGCAACACAGATCATACAATCTTGTGCGTGAGTTTTTTCACTATTAGCATAAATTGCTGTAACTCTGTGAGTACTTAACGCACTGAAATAAATTACATCTGCCCTCCGATATAATTCTAAAAACTAATGAATAAGAATAATAAATCAGTTTTGGACTATAATAATAATCAAACAAACAACTTATTTAATCATGTAGGCCTGCGTCTCAACTGCACCTGTGAAACTACGCTGACCCGTCATGAAGCAAAGCTTTAAAAATTACTGGCTTTTGTTGAACCTCATTGCATGTGATACAGGTCTACTGGTCAGGACATTAAATGTTAGTGACAGTGAAACTGGGTGTTATTTATAAAACATATCCAAAATGCAAAATGTTATCTTAACTTTTTAATAAGCAATATTTGTACTGGCAGCGTTTCTCATTCAGTGACTATTCTTACTTTGTCATGCTGAGTATCCCCATTGTTTGACAAGAAGTGCTCGTAGTACATGTTAATGTCAAGACTGATTTAATTTGCAATGTAGTCATCACAACGGGCCAACGTGCTTGAAGCAGCCAATTTCAGCCAATTTTTTCACAATTGTTAGTGTGAGCCTATCTATCTATCTATCTATCTATCTATCTATCTATCCATCCATCCATCCATCCATCCATCCATCCATCCATCTGATAAGGCAAATATGTTTCTATTTCGGGGATCTAACTCACCCACCAGTAAAGACTGAATCTCACAGTGGAATAGTTTTCCTTTTCTCTTCATCTAGCATTAAAATATGCCACAACAGCCGTTCAATTAGTAATATATGAAGTACATCCAGTAAATATGATCTTTAGTGTATCATACTACTCATCATGTGTTAACACAAAGTTAGCATAAAGAGCCCACAGCTACAGCAAGACCCCCTTGCAGAAGATTTCCCCTTTGTATGTTTTTGTGCTCCCTTCCTCTCCTCCATCTTCTTTTGCTGAAGTGACCCCATTGAGATGTAGAGAAATGGTCTTAGGTGACAGTCATAATGAACATGATCGTGCTCACTCAATAAATCTCAGGCCCGGCGCTTTTTGAACACAAATCAGTGAAATGTTAAAGCCCACCTGTCTGTCTCCATCAGTCATTTCCACTGTCACCTCCCCAACGCCTGATGGATCACAGTTGCTGCAAAATTAGACAGCCTTGAATCTCATTTCTTTCCAATTGGCCTCTCCCTGCAATCTCACTCTGGCTGGCTGACATGTGCCGGTCCTCTGTGGGAGGGGAGTCTCAGATAGGAACTAATAGTACATACACTAAACACAGCTTTATCTTGAACGAGGGGATTAGGTTGCCTGCCTCCAGTGCACCTCAAAGACGAGTGCCATATGACTGCCAAATTCCCTTACATGCTATTTACATTATCATTCAGTCAGCAGTACAGTATATAGGACACGGATGGGTGGCTTTTTATTTGATGTCTAGCGACTTGTACTCATACTAAAAATCATCTCATGTTGCGATGTGAAAAGAAGATTACTGCTTTACAGTATGTCACAGGCTACAGTGTGAGGAGTTCTGTGGGAGGATTTGGGACATTTGCCCCACCTCTACAGGTGCCTCAGACACAGTGGTGAACAGTGGGATAAGCGGCAAGATATAATAACTGAGACTACTGTAATAGTCTTGTGCAGTGAAAATAATCAAAGTTTCCTTCTACAGTGTGTAAGACTTCACTGAGATTTATCACCTGAGAATGAGTGTGAAATTAATCTACCTATCCGTCCCCCTCTCCCCTAAATCTTCCACTAACCCCAGGGGTGAACAGCCACGGGAGGGCAGGATGAGCACGTCCTCTACGAGATGGACGCCATCACTCCGGTCTACAGTGAGCTCTGGGGCTCACTAGAGGGAGTCAGAAACCTCTGCATAGAGGCACAGTCGGGGTTGGTTGAATGACTCCACAGCTAATGCACCACTGCTGCTCGAGCTCTGACGTGCCTTTTACACCATTACAATTGCATCCTACTGAGCTGAATTCCTTTGTTCCATGGCATGCGGCATAGATGAGGTCCATTTACAAGTGGGAGATTTTAATATCAGGTTGGTTTAAAAAGAAAAAGAAAAAGAAGAAGAGAATAGTCCAGCCTTGTGGCTGAGCCTGTGTCTGCCTTTGTCTTGTGTTTGTCCACGCTGCTGTGGGTACACTAGATGGCAAACTTTACACTGCAATCACAGAGCAGTAGATATATCTGACACAACAGAGAGGTATCAGATTCTTCCCAAATTGTGTTGATGAATGTCTTAATCAAAGGCTGTCCCTCTCAGGTTTCGCCTCATTGAAAAGTTATGATTGAATGTTAATAATCTTCTATTCCACATCCATTGTGTGGAGGCTACATCAGACGGTCACTGATGTGTTAAGGGGATGATTTTGCAGTTTTGTCCTTCCACTTGGCCACGGACCATTTGAGTGTTAACTTTTTAGTTTTGAGTGATGGAAATCCCTACTGACCTTTTGCTTGCTGCAGTTTATACCCAGGAGTGTGAGTTAAATGAGAAAACGACAATATAAACACCAGTGAGTTTCAGGCTATTGTGTATGCATGGCTCCTTTAGTAAAAATGCCCCCTGATAGAACATGAGCTAAAATAACAAACAACTGCCAAGAAATGTTATGATTCGAGCAGAGGAAGAAACAACATCAAAGACTTTCTCTGAATTTAAGACACCATTAGACACAATGTAAGAAATTCCTTGCCAGATACAGTACAAAACTGGTGACATAAAGAGAGAATACAAACTGCACAGTACCAAGCTGACAGACCAGACCAATGGCTAATATGTACAAATGAAGAGACACAACTGAGATATGGCTCCAACCAAAACAAAGGGACAAAAACTCAATATGTCCGACAATAATGATGCAAAGAACATTTTTGGTTTCCCATTAGATCCTGTTTGACCTTTGCAATATGGCAACAATATAGTGGTGAGCCATAAAAGGTCAGGGAAGACAGAAAGAAAAAAGAGCATAGTACAGTTTACAGAGGTGAGTCCTGCAGGAAAGGCTTCAAATATGTTCTCTACAGACACCACATTTTGTTCAATAGAATAGATTTTTTTGGTTCAATTGTGACAACTTGCTCTCAATGTAACCTTATGAAATCAATATTATAAACTGTACCCTAGTATAAAATTCCTACAGGTTACAGGATACGTCTTAATATATTTTATTTTTTCCATTTAGTCAACTAAAATCATTATCATTATATATTGTGAAATGTTTGCATCAACATTACAGCTGCTGTGTTCCACTAACCCCATCCATCTCTTTGGTATTTAACTCATAGGTCAACAGGCTAATTCCATGCTGCGTTAAAATATGTATAGGGTAATTCAATTTCATGTATTGATCAATGTGAGTGAATAATCAAGCTACATTTAAAAGCTATTGAGGAAATATGTCTTTCATTATTGTTCTCTGCCACAATAGATCATTAGATGCAAGCAAATCTCATCATGCATCCTGCCAGCATATTTCAGCAAAAAACAAGGGAAACCGGGCATGAAGCTCCACAGTGCTGTGAAGTCACGCTCTGATTAAAAACTTATATTAAAAGTGATAGTGATACATTATTACCTAAAGGACTTAGGGAACTCCTTCCCCTCATTTTCTGTGGAAATTAACCTGTGTTAAAGTCATCCATAGGAACAACTTTCTCTCATCATAAAAACCACTAACACAAGATGCCTCAGGTAAAAAAAAATGCAGCAGAGCCTTTGCCACTCACTTGTGAGGATCTTCCATGTCTTTTTCTCGTCGTCATAGTACTGGACCAAATTGCTGGGGAGACGATCAGGTCCAGGAGGCAAACCACCCACCAGTAACAGCATTCTTTTATTGGAACGGATTCTGTAATGTCAGAAGTGTGGGTGTTTGGACAAGTGTTGGGAAACATAGAACAAAACAGGTATTAAGACTTGAAATAAAACGTCCAAAGGCCAAAATAAGCACAACCTGAATCTGGACACCTTTAATCCTTCATTTACATAATTACTTTAACAGTATTAACAGCACCTGCAAAGCCTATTTTTATTTTTCACTCTGCGCTTATTGTAGGAATGAAATAATCAGTGAATGAAAATTCATGGTCAAATGAATAACTGCTGTCTGGGTACAACTACTGAACTTGAGACTACTAATCAGGCAATATGTGGCCACGTTTATCACAATTAACGAACAATTGCTCAACACCGTATTGATCTTTTGATGTGTTATTGAATGGTTATTGTTCTCTAAAGATATCTTTTCAATTAGCTGTGAAATGAACACAAGTCGTGCAGGGGACCATGCTGGAGGCTAAAAGCACAATTGAGTACATAAACCTGCCTATACAATGTCTCCATTTCATTGGCTGCAATGATTCATGTGACATCTCTGAGCAAGTTGTAAGATATTTCCTGCTGTTTGTATATGATATATAACCGAAAAGCCGCAGACTTTACTGTACATTAATGACAATTATCTGGCTCCTAATGGATTTCAACACAAATCTACCAATTAATCACAATATGCAGAAAAAGATTAAGAGTAGCTGGCCTTTATATTCAGTCACATTCACCTTTTTTCCTTTTTTATATTTTACTTTTTATGCTTGGGAAAATCACGGTTGTCTCGGTACATTCTCTCTGCTACTGGCCCACTCTGAAGTGTTTTGGGGTTATTCATATGCAAATGGGCCCCTGGACATAGATAATGGTGATTAATTGAGAGAGGAGAGAAACAGTGGCATGTGAAACTAATTATTCCTGATTCTTTGCTCATTTATGTCCATATGTGGGAACAGATATGTTATTGGGATGATGGAGGAATATATACATGTACAGTGATTTCACTTGATGATTCTTTGTGCACAGTTTGATTTTCACATTTTGAGATTCTCAATGCCACAGCTCTAATTTTCTGCTATTTAAAGGTATATGCAGCAAATCAAAATTTGAATACTGATGCCATCACTACTCTAAAGATTTTCAGCCTTGACTGTGCAATCAGCTCTGTAAACAAAACCTGACAACAGCACCGTCAATCAATCAACTTACAAACAACACCGGTCTACTTGCCAGCTCTTTAAAGTTCTGATCATGGCACACATGTAAGTAAGACATGCAGCTTGGCCTATTTGTGTGAGAGTGAGACATGTGTATCTAACCTGAATATAGGGAGCATTGTCAGATAATCCCTTATTTGATTAATTCTGCATTTTCTCAGAAATAATACATACCTAAATATACTGAATTCCCTCTGACTGTGTTTATTGGGTTAACGGTTCGCCTCAATAACTGAAGTATCCATGTACTGTTATGTAATTACCATGTAATTCTGGTAACAATTTTATTACAGCATTTCAAATTGTATTCATGAGACTTGCTACACATCAAACACATAACCTTTATCTAGTTTTCTGCATCTTGTCTACACTGATTAGAGAGCCATTACACAGATGTGTAAGGAAATAAAGAGTTGTTTTTTCTTCACTAAGACATAAGGTAACCTTGTAATTCTGTTTACAGTGTAGCATAGAGTAGATCAAGCCCCTTGACAGTTGGCATTCTTTTTCAGGAAAACTCCCACAATCCTCATTAACTGGGCCTCACACCTCAAATCTCTGCCTGACCACCTACATGCTCTAGACTACACAGGCGGTGGGACCACTACTTGAGCGAGTGGGCAATACTTGAGTTGGCAATTTGTTCACATTTAACAAGTGGGAGGCATTTAATTGCCTTCCGTCCACTCTCTAACAGCTCGTTGCTGCGCGCGCGTGTGTGTGGGTGAAATCATGTCTGTGTGTTTCTCTTTCTGTATTTGTGTTTGTCTGTCTCATCCTCACCTGCTGGCCACGGACTGCCTGCAGTGCTGCCTGAAGGGCATCAGGTGGTAGTTCATGGCATCCAGGAGTAGTTTCTGGCAGACAGGGTCACTCCTCATGAAGTCAACAGACTGCACCCTCTCCACCAGCTCAGGAGCAGGTATAAGGGCGAAGCGCAGCCTCTTCATAAGGTCCGGCGCATAGTGCATGCGAGTCTCGCGGTCATGCTCCAGCCAGAGGACTGACATCTGGAATAGAGCCAGCTCTGACTCCACTGGAGGTGGCAGAGCATCTAGCATGGCACACATCTCCTCAAAGTTCAGCAGCAGCACATCCTCCACCAGGTACTTGTTGGCCAGCTTCTTGGTCTCATCCAGTCCATGGAGTGCGGCAATCTTGCAGATCTGCTTGTAGTTCTGCACAGAGATCTGGTCATTGAGGAACTGCACGCTGAGCTTGGTAATCTGGGGGATGTTGAGGATCTTGCTGACTGACAGCACCTCTTCCACTGTGTCCAGGGAAAGAGTCACGTTGGCAGTGTACAGGTACTCCAGCACTAATCGTAGTCCAATGGAGGAGCAACCCTGGAGTACTAGGTTATTGATGGGCCTGGCGCTGGGGGTCACCAGCTTGTCATCGGGAGAGGATGAGGGGGTCCCACTGCTGCCCTGGTCCCCTTTGCTCCCCTCATTGTTGATTACATTATGGGAAGAGAAGAGAGATCTGAAATACTGGGAGCAGGATGCCAGCACAGCTTTGTGGCAGTGGAACTGCTGTCCCTGGGCAGTGAGAGTCACATCACAAAAAAGCTGTTTTCTCCATAAGAGATTGAGGCCATGCAGCAGTGTGTCACTGTGTGTTGGGTCAAAGGTGGATGTTCTATCACCCGATCTGGACATGACTTCCTGACTGTAAACGCCACCTAGGCAACAAATAAACCATGCAAGCCATTTACCTCAGGTCATTTATTTTGCACAACACACGTAGCCTATAAATGGTATCAGTCAACTATTACAATGGAAAACGATTTCTCGAATAAGTTACTGAGCAGATCTCCCGTACATCCAGAGGGGAATAAGCATCATGCCATGCCTGCCGGCGAGAATCTACATCCAATACGGCTTCAGTCGCTTTCAACTTTGAGCTCTCGTCGTAAAGCAACAAACAAAAACGCAGTAGTTCCCACAGCGTGCCACTCGTATTCATTCTTAACTCAAGAGCAAGATGATTTAAATGGAGGCTGAGGTTTGAAGGGCGCTGTCAAAACAAACGAGGATACGGAGATGCTGCAGCGCTTCCCCCTCCGTAACGCGGCTGAAGTTGTCGGATATGGAAAAAGAGACAACCGCCACGGTGGACGGATAACATGCAGCATTCAGCTAACACTTATCCCTTCTCTTATCTCGCTGCACACCCCCACAACGAGGACATTACACATCGCACAGATTTACGGAGTCATACAAAAGCAATTAGTTTGTCTCCGAGCCGTCAGCAGCAGTACGGGTGCGTTTCGCTTTTATCCTACCGAGTTACGCGGACGTGAGTATCGAAAATGATTCACTGAAATGCAGCTTTAGGAAAACTTAAATGCAATATGCATATCTATTGTTTCTTAGTCACTACAAAAAAGCGATTTCTATGTGCGTAGTGTGTGTAAACTTGACACAAGCGTGCTGTAACGTTGTAGCCAGATCCACGAAAAGCGCCTGTCACAACTAAATGATGTGAGCAGCTTGCCTGAGAAGGAGCCAAACTTACCTGACTTCAGCTCTTGACAAAAAAAAGAAAGTAAGCTTCAGGTTCCCAATAATCTCACTTGAATTTTCCTTTGTTCTCCTTTTAAGAAATGTCCTTTCCTTTAAAGTCTATGGTCGGTGGTGCCTCAAAATAACCATTGATTCCAACTCATAAAGTCACTATTTCAGGTTATTTGTTGACGTTGATCATTTGTTCTTCTGAATTAACAAGAAGTGTGTGAGTGTGTGAGAGGGAGCTGTGCTTTCTGCAAGAGAAGAAGAAGAAGAAATATACGTGTGACAAATTATGCTACCAAGAAACAACACATCATTATCCTTGGGCCTGGGGCTCAGTGAGTCGTAACGAGAGTAATAGGAAATCCACGGTTGGGGAGAGAAACGGTCGTGCATGGCCGGTGGAGAGAGACCATGCAGGGGTATGGATGCTGGAGAGACTCGCAAAATTATGGCTCAAGGCTATTGTAAAAACTGTCGAGCGTAAATGACTGCGATTTCAAACATCTATGGAAGAAAGAAAAGAGAAAGGGGGAGAAAAACCGAGTCTTTCCCTCGCTGTTATAGAGAGAACCGTCAAGTTTTAGTGCGCATTGCTAATTAGTCAATTTCTCTCTGCCTTCACAGCCCGACGACTTTGCTGCTGAGCTGAAACTGCTAATTTCTGGGACCAGCCTTTTTTTGGCTGTGAACTGGATGGATGAATGGCTTGTCTCGCACAAATGACAAAAAGCCCCTGCCTTAATCTCCATCGCCAAAATAACCCCTCATCTCATTCTGCTCCTGCTAGTCCTTCAAAAGAAGGTGCTCTACACAAACTCAAGTTTTGCATCTGTATGATAAATACCATATGCACTAATGGCCACACGTTGATTATAATTTCAAATAAAAGCATTTCATTTATAATAATGGGAGTAAATAATAATGTTTCCCTTTTCTATGTGACAAAAGCATCAGGCCACATACACCATGAAACACAAACACATGCCTAAAGTAATGTAAAGTTAAAAAAACAACAAGCAGGAAAATAACAGTCTAACATACCTTGCAGTGTTTTCAGGTGCTATTATCTTGTCTGATCAGTTCACTGTTTCACAACCAGAGGTCTAGCTACCTGCAAACACAAAAGGTTGAAACCTAATACAACAACCACTAATGCACAATAGTGTGTTGTACGTCCCGGTTGGATATTCAGATTCTGTATGCTTACCATAGACTGTATATAAAAAGATGCTCAGACATTTTCACCTCCACAAACCCCCAAAGCAAACAAGACTGGCCGTTGAAAGAAGTTGATTGATGAAGCACACAATGAAAATATGACTCCTTGTTGTCTTGAATGTCCACTTGACCTTATCATGTAATCCATAGCACTCTATCACAAACAAACCAACAATGTAAAAGCCCTGAGGAACTTTCAGCCCCCTATTATCAATCTAGTTACTTTATAAATATATATATATATATATATATATATATATATATATATATTCCCATCATTTACTTCAACCACAGTAGACACACTCCCTTAAGTTATCTTCAGCTCCTGCCTGAGACTAGAGTCCTGAATGTCTTACACTGAGATTTAAAAACTTGGAAACAAGGTCATCTAATCTTATTATCTACATTAAGACCATATCCTTCCCAATAACCCTGTTCATGAATAATCAGGTAATGTAATCCTAATCATTAGTAGGTTGACACAGCATGGCTGCAGGTTCAAAATAAGGAAAATAAATGCAAATCCAATCAAAAACTGTTAGAAATGAGTTATTAGGACAGAATAAACTGTCAATTAAATAAAGAGCTCAATTAGAGTAAAAAAAACTTACACACAGGACTCCCATGGGACCAGAAGTGACAGATACCTCACAAGTTATGAAATGACAGATAGGGATAAATGGTTTTGTTCATGTACTATGAAATAGAGCAACACCATGCTACCGTCAAGCAATAACTGGCCACATATAGGTAGCATTTATAATAGATGGAACCAGAACATAGTTTGATGGTTGATTATTTGACAGGCACGCAGCTTCCATATCCCCCACTTGCAGTTATACCAAGCAAATTCATTTTACATGAACTCTGAGATGACTGATTTGATTGTGCACTGCATCTAAAATAATAATCATCACCAAAGTAAAAACCATACTGTAGTATTAATTGGTGGTTTGAAACCGCCAGGAAAGCAGTTTGTATTATTGCTGTTTACTAGTATTATTGTTATTAGTGTTGCCTCATTCTCAAAGCACTTGACACTGCAGGGCATTACAGTAGTTCACTGTATTTCACTTCGGAGTCACATCCTGTTATCTGTACTAGCACTGAGTTAGCACTACATTACCCAAGTCTCAAGCGAGCTATTCTAACGCAATAAAATGACCATTTCCAACTCTTTCAGCTCTTTGTAGCAACTCAGTCTCCTGAGGCCACTGGTCTTCAAGATTGCAGGGCGTTTATGGTTGTAAGTTGTTGCAGTGTGCAGACGGGGGTGGGGGGTGGGGGGTCATCAGATAAGAGAAGAATTTCTAGACTAATTAAACCCTTTGAGACAAAGAATCACACCACAGTGATTTACAACTCTCTGTACCAGTTAACCCAACTCATATTAATCTGTCATATTACACAGATACCATATCTAACTCTGTGGGTAAAAAGTCTTAATATCTTTTTGTCCTCAACATTATGGAAATGTGACGGGGCAGGTATGAGAGTAAATAACAACAGTTATTTAAATACAGCAGTTCACTGATTAGTTTTCAAAGAAAGCTTCAAACAAAAAGGATGAAAAGACCATCTACTTCATACAGTAAATGTTATAATAAGCTCCTTATTTCACCCTGAGCTTCCTGTGTGATGCTTACATTATAGCATGGTTTCTCATTGTTTATAACGTATAAAATAACACGAAACAGCACAAACTGTAAACATTTTTGTGCCCTTGAATAACCGATTAAAGAGTGAACATTTAATCTAATCAGTGCAATGGAACAAAACAAAAGAAGAAGCTCCAAAGTTGTGAATAGCAAAGTCTACCAGGCATAATTCCTTTTGCTGGCTGCTGCAGAGGGGTATGCTAAGATAGAAAGTATTATTTTCCTAAATGGAAGGTGTCAGATGGTCACGGAAATGTGATCGGCTGTTCAAGATCACTGCTTCCCATCTGCAATTTGTGACGTGTGAAAGATTCAGCCCAAATGTGCTCACCAAGCGTAAATCCTCAGCACTTTCTCTTATCGTGGAAAAGCAAGATAACCAGCTGTTTACAGATCAGAGAACATATCATATTAATATCATGGAGAGGGTGATATCATCTTGTTTGTAAAATATTTTGTTAACTAAGTGTGGTGTGGTATGGCAACCTATAAAGTGCAAGCTGTAATTTATGTGTTGGTGAAACTGTTGTAGTTTAAAGGTTTTGTCTGATAAAAATATTAAAAGGGGGGAAACAGAAAATGCTGCACACAGCCTCTTTAGAAAGACAAAATTAATGCAAACTGCAGGTTAGAGTAAATACTAAATTATTAAGCTTTTAGCAGTTGCATTTAAATTAAAGACCCCCCCCCCCCTCTCCCCAATTCCAGTTTAACAATTTGTCTAAACACAAGCAGGGTTCCTTTGATTAAACATCTGCCTCCCTGTATTTTTTATGATCCTAGAAGAATTCACAGTTAAGAGTGATATGATATTATTATGTGATATGACTGCTTTGGATATGAAAATAGTCTCTATACAGTATTTAAGGGGTTCTGATTTGTAGTTCCTGTGTCAGAGTCCCAGCAAACTATCACTTTAACTATATGTGCCAATGGTTGTACCAGTTTGTCATCTCCTGAGAGTAGCTTCGATGTGAAAGAAACACATGACTTAAAGAAATGAAAGGGTTAGTTAAAGTGCAACATTTCCAATGGCCGCTTGAGTTTATCCTGATGAATTTGAAAATTTGAATGCAGTCTAGAGTTTACTTGCTAAAATATTTCTGACATATATTTTGATACTGGGACTGATTAGCGCGTGCTTGTCATCTCAGATCAAAGTTAGTCAGAGATGATTCATAAAACGTCCACTGTGTAATAAAGTGGAAGCACTTATATTTGCCATTCAGGGAGTATGGGAGGCCTGCTGTTTTAAACCCCTAGATCCCCACACATGGCGTAGCCACCACAGACACGGCTCAGAGAGTCAGCCGGCAGCCGGGAGGTGAGCAGAAAGGAACAGGCGGTGTCCCCTTCAGACTGAGCATAGGAGCGTGTGTGTAAGTGTGTGTGTACAGTATGTGTGTGTGTGGCATTTCTCAAATGACAAAAGGATACCAGTTGTGCAGTTCAGGTGGGAGGAGACATGGAGGTGGCATGGAGACTCACCTGAGGGAGAGTCTGGGCTGTTGGGACCAGGGCAGTAGTGGAGACCCAGAGATGTGTAGGGGCCGCAGGAGGCCACTGTGCTGTGGAGAAGGTTTGCGGGCTGGAGGGAGAGGGGGCTGCTGTTGCACACTCTCCCCAGCGTGATGCATCTACCTTCAGGGTGGCAGCAGGCGTGGAGTGGGGTGCGATGGAGCGAGCACGGGCTCAGTGGCGCGGTCACCTAGGGACGCTGAAGCTGCTGTAGCAGGACTGATAGTTATTCCTTGGGAGAATTGCAAGATGAGCCCCATTGTATTAGCAACCCCTTCTACTAAAACTGTATCAATGTTCTCAAGCCTTTAAAGAACGAAGTTGGGGTACAAAATATCTGATACACATCTGGGAAACAAATGCTTTAAAGTTTTATGAAATATAATGTGGCGGTACGATGTATAGTCTCTCTAAAATAAAATGTAAAATTCAATAATAAACAAGGTTTCTTTAATTTAGCATATTATTCTTAACTGTATGTTTCACTGTGCATCAGAATAACTGTTGTTGAGTTAAACTTCAGTAAATTCCTTTGGCAATGGGAACCCAGCAAATTATTCCATACTGATTTGAAATTCTCAGACATTAAGCTTTTTAATTTCCAGGCCATACTTTTGTGTTGAAACTGTTTGAGTCGTATGTTTTAGAAATTCTCTGTGTCTAATATGGTCAGCACTCCCAATTATTCACTCCACTGACAAGTGAAACAAATGGGACCAACCAGTGCATTCTGTATTATCTACACCCCTTGGATTCCCTGACAATAATTAATACAATGGCAAGCTGCTGTTACCAGCCCCGACAACATGAGCTCAACAACATAAGCTCTCCCCTTCCAAGAGCTCTTGAGAGGAAATTACATCCAGAGGTGAGGTCATATACGTTGTGGCCGCTAGCAGCCGGGTCATATCATGCTAAAGATAAAGGTCCTATTGTAGGATGCTGTTAACATCACCAGGTTATTACTCACATCATTACACCATAAATGTAAGGTGCATGGAATATGTCCAGAATAATAGGAATATAGCCCTGACCATAGAGATATACGCAGCCTTTAACAGCAAAGACAGTCTCATATATATCAGGGAAGTTCATTAATATGCCACATGATCTTACTGAAGCAGCAGTGCTGACCACTTCGTTGGTATGGTCACACACCATTATCAGGTGTTATTTAATTTACTTACAATACTCATTATATATATCTATGTACCATATAAATAGCAGTTACATAGTTTAGGTGTATATTTCTACTATATATTTCTATTATATATTGTATATTTCTATTTTAGAAATACTAGTCTCATGATAAAACAAAATAAAAAAGGCATTTTTTGTTTTAACAGTCAACTGACCAAGACGTCCTTTTAAAGAGATGTCATATAATCATACTAAGCCCTCTTATTTTAACCTACTAGGATATTAACAGGTTTTTTAATTATAGAGGAGCACATTCCCCCAACATCCATTAAAGGAATGCCATGCTAATTTTAAATCCTCGCAGCAGGCATTGGCATCAACAGAAGAAAAGTGGATGAGTTTCTCTTTAACAGCTGTAATTTGTGTTTTCCAATCACCATGCTGATTTCTGCTCATTATACTCCGGTTTCACACCGGTAAGTGAGCAAAGTTTGGATTGATTGACTCTAATTAACTAAAAAATGTTCCAAGCCATGGATTTATTATCATGCTAGCTAGCCACAAATGTCAGAGACTTTCACAAATTATTATCCTGTTAAGATAAATATCTTTGAAATCAAATGAGTGTGGAAACACAAGGAACATGTATTGTTATACTGATGAATTTGCTTGGCATGTTTTCTGCGGAGTTCCACATTAAAGACTCACCTGGGCAAACACACAGTTCCAGTGTATTGTTAAGCTGTACAGTATGACTGAATGACAGATGCTGTAGTTACTTAAACTTTAAAGGAGCACACTCCCTAATCACATACTGCAGTGTATAAATAATGAAGGGAATGATCAGTAAGACATGTTTAAAATTATTTAGTTAAAATAAAATAATATCTTCTCTATAAGATAAAATACAGTTACCATTCAAAGCAGTGCAGAACTGCCTGGTCTACTCTATGTTAACAGAAGACCCATTCCCTCTTGTGTGCTCCAAAACTTGGCAGCATCTCCCTCATTGATATTTTAGACACAGTAGCACCTCTCTCAACTCACATTCTTTCCTTGACTCCATCAGCTCCATGGCTCAACTCTCCACTTGCTTATGAACAAAGACAGGACAGTTTGAGTGGACACCTCCATCTTCCTGGTTTTAAAAAGATCTCAAAACAGAATTTGGGTTAGCTTGAGAAGACAGAACGTTGCTCTGATTCACTTGGCTTCACGTCAATGATCAGAAGTGATCAGTGGAGTGAATCCAAACGAAACGGGCCCATCGTCTGCATGGTGGCGCCAGGCTGAAATTGAGAATCATGCTGCCTGTAAATCAGATTTTCCCAACATGTCTCTTGCAAAAATATGCCTTTATACAAAACCACAAAAAATCTTTTAAACCAGCTTTGATGTATCACAGAATATAACAACACAGTGAGGCTTGTGCTGTATATTCCATCCTCATCATACTGAAACAAACATTTAACATAGAAGAAAATACATCTCAGCTGTCAAGCAGCCCCATCAGCATTTCCACAGTCTACCCTCTTAAGAGTGGCAGCATTTAGGTGTGTGCACTTTGAGGCACGCCTGCAGATAAATGTGATGACATCTAGTTGTGGCTCACATTCATTTATTTAGGGGATTGATTAGATGCAAAGAGAGTAGATAAATGTGTTGGGGAGGCACTTCCATTTGAGATCTAGTCAGTAAGGAATATGAGATGTCTGAGCATTTTTCTCTTTACGGTGCTTCTGGAGATCAAATGGCATCATGCGAATTGTCGATGTTAGGTACCGCGTTAGTGTCATTATGTTTGCATGTTTATGACTGTACAAAAAAGAGTATTCAAGTTTAAAGTTACAGAAAGAAAACTTTATTAAAACTCTGAAATTTCACTTTTTTTGCAGATAAAAGAGACTTTGTAAAAAAGTTTGAATACTTCTATCATATTTTTTGTAACTAAAATGATTTCTAATTTCAATTGATGGAATGAGAATAATCATTAATTTGAGATGAAAAGCTATGGCTGGACTGGACCATGTTGCAGTCAATTATGTCCTCCTGAGGTTGTTGTGTTCACACTGCCCCCTTCTGTCCCCATGAGTAGGAGAGGCATCCGGCGTACCATCAAAACAACAGCATCTCTATCAACCAGACACAGACAGAAGGAGAGGGCAACACATATTTCTAAGGAGCTGTCTTAAAGCATCGACCTTGAGACCACTCAAACTGTAAAGAAAATCAACAGCATGTGTACTGCTTCAAGAATTACATGACCGTTATTATTATTTACTAAATTAAAAATATGTAAAAGTCTGATTTAGAGAAGTATTGTTTATCTAGAAACATTTTACTTAACTTTTAAAGTTTATATGGAATAGGCATTACTGTTGTGTACCATTAGTATGACACTGTTGAAACATGATGAAACAAAAATCAATTTTCTACAAGTACTAAATGTGATTCAGTTAAGATTCCAAATTGAAAACAGTGTTTCCCCAGGGTTCTTTAGAAAGCCAGTGGATAGTGCGCACACAACATCCTTTTGTGCACACTATTTACCCCTGGATTGCTTCAGGCTAATGTCTCAATAATTTTCACTCCTTTCTCAGGTCCTTCCCACAAAGGACTTAACTAATGATCCATGGACAAAATGAAGCATTTAAATTTATTCATTAATCATTCATCTCCAGCTCATTGAAAATGCTAAACTTCCACAAAATTAAGATTGAATATTGAAAAGTGATTGAGGGAGACAGCTTTCAGAGAGTGAAGCGAGTGAAAGAGTGCTGGGGTGCGATAACAAATACGGGGTCTTTCAGGAGACAGTGGTCCTCACATGGGCATGGTCAAGGTGGCCACGGTGTACTAAGTGCTAGTTAAGGTCACAGGGTTTCACTAGTTGTAATTAGATCTTGGAATCTGGAGAAGCGTAGAATTTCTGTCAACACTGCCTGTAATTATTCTCTTTTCCAATTAATGGTGACATAGATTAATTATCTGATGAGGCAAAGCCAATTGCAATCATTCACCCAGCTAAAATTAGATCAGTCCTGACAGCAGCATGAAAGTCACCTGTTTCATTGTTATGGATCTGCTGCAAGTAAAGAGGGGGGAATAGTGAAGCGTGCTAGGGTAAGTAAGTTGTCTGGTACAGGTGAATGTCCAATTACACTGCTATTTGAACTGAAGGCATCTACTCATTCGATCCAGCGGCATCTGGACTGGCTTGTTTGTTCACCCCGACATCATCAGTGGTAGTAGAGTCATCTGTCAAGGTTTGCAGGAACGCAGAGATGAGCTGAATTTCGTCTGACAACCGCTCCTGTTTGAATAAGGGACAGAAAGAATACATGGAAACAAGCTAATTAAGAAAATGCTGTTTTTGTAGAAAGGCAGTAATACAAACTCCTCGCTCTGTGTGCATGCCACACACAGCCGACGTGGATCTACAATTGTGAGAGTAAAGTTACCATCGTGTTCTTATTTTTGTGAGGAAGGAGAACAAGAGGCTCTTGGTGAACCATGTCCAGGTTCAGTGCTCTTCTGTTTTAAAAACCTCAGCATCCAGTTTTTCTATTAAACTGCCTGGCACTGTCAACCAGCTTGGGAATCTGAACCAGCCTAGCCATGCAGAAATTCTCTGACTAACAATTATATCAGCAACAGGATCTTGGATTACTGTCCCCTGGGACTGGGGCAGTGGGCGTCTGCTCCAATCATTACTGGCCATTCAACAAGGCTCTGCACTGCTCTCCGCTGTTAGCCATTGTCAATTATGCCATCCCTAGTGTAAACTCGCAGAACACAAAGCTGAACTGCCAGTTCTGGCAGGAGTGTAACAGGATGACAGCCTGCCGCACCCCCCACTACCACCACCACCAAGCCCCCACCCACTCCCACCCTAGGGTTCCCCGGCCTTCCTCCCCTCAAGCTACTTTTGAGCAAACTGCCATTTGGCTTGTGATTCAAGCACGCTTTAGCCGTGAAAGCACTAACCTGACCTCTCTTATGTTCTGCTTGTGGGGTTAAGTAGACATGATGGATTAGTATAGGCCTCGTCGGGATTCAGCCTGGTTACAACTGGTATCAGTTTTGACAATTATTTCTTACAAAGTGGCGACGATATTGATATCATGTAATTGTGAAGCTTTGTGTTTAATACAGACCTACTGAAACACCACATGCATTATCACTATCTGCATAGTCAGAGCAATTCTTTCTGGATCATAAGATCACATTAAAGGTTCCAATATTTAGGTAATCATGCAGATTGTGTGTTTATACGTGCTCATGAACTAATAACGGTTGTTTTCTTTCTTCTCGCAAAGGTTTTTCTACATGTGTGCTTTTTGGAGGATAGACCCTGAGCTGGACTGTTCATGAGGAGCCTGTTTAAAGTGAGTGCTGCCTGCTCTGATGGACCCTGTGCTGAGCTGTGACGGGTGACGGTGTGGTGCGCTTGAATACACCAGCTCTTTTGTCCTTCACACTCTGCAGCTCTCTGATAGCTCCTCCCCCTGTGCCCTACTCCTCCCTGCCTTGAGCTGTGATCTGCTGGGGCCTTTTGAGGCTGGGCCAGTGAGACATGGCTGCTCCCTGTAATGTCTGGACCAGACCCATCAAAAAAACATGCCAGCAGTCAAAGGAGGAGGAACTGAGAAGGAAACCACTTAATAGTATTTTCACTAGGTACTCCCCTAGAAAATCTTAATCAAATCTGAGCATATTTTTCCTCCAGCATATCTGATGAAGCTGAATTAAAATTTTGGTGAAAACAAATTAAACAACAACAAAAAAAAGGGATTTTACACAAAAACAACAGATTGCTACTGACATGACATGAGGTTTGGGATGCCCTACTGTTTAAGGTATAGAAGAAGTAAAAAGGGTGGAAATAGTCCATAGTATGGTTGCATGCAACCTGGCTCTGCGGTAATGCTGGACAGGACATTTCATAAAGATTCATCACTGTCTCTCCGTCCGCTTTGACCTCATCTCACATCACAGCACAGATTAGACACCGATTATCTTCTAAATGAAGATCCTTACTTCTCAACCTTGCAGAATATGCTGCTGTTCTTCTGCAAGACAGACAGAAGGTTATTCTATTCACAAAGGAGAAGCTGTAACACAGATTCCGTCCACGCGGTGTAATGAACTTACTCCGAATTAGCCGTGAAAGTCACAAATGCCCCCGCTAAACAGGAAACAGGCTCAAATGTTAATGCAATGTTACTAAACATTATGTGTTGTGTGTGTATATAGAGATATCTACAGAGACAGGACTAGCCTCAGACACGGAGTCACTGCATAGGCACTCTAGCAGACACATCATCCATCACATCAGTCTGATGAGTGAATGTATAGACTGTAATGTAAGAGTGGTGTCTTTAACTTCACCATAGGAGTGAGGCACAAAGCCTTGGTGGATGTTTGCCTGGCTGCCCCTGCTTGGCAAAGAAGACACAAGGCAACTGACTAGCCGGATGAGGCTCAAACAATGCCAAGCATAACATGGAGTCACTGTAGTATGCAAAAGAATACGCTTCTATCCGGTAGAATACCTAGACTGGGATAAAAGTTGAATAAAGGGATTTACCATTTAAATGAGTGGTGACAGTTTGTGAAGTTTTTCCAGACAGTTTTACATGTATATGTACAAATACCTGGGCTGTTTTTATTTTCTGGTCGGTCTCTCGAGAAAGAGCCTGGCACCGGTCCAGTTCAGCCTGGCTGTAGAGGCTGCGTTGTTTGAAGTATTTCACCAAAGCTTTGTGCATCCTCTTCTGCAACAAAGAGAGCTGGGGGGAGAGAAGGCAGAGAAAAGGAATTGGTAAGGCAGGAGAGGAAATTAATGGCAGTGTTCAAGAAGAATGATGGAGGGGAATAGAGAAAGCAGTCAATAGCCCATTCTGCAGTACACGGGCCTGACAGGAATTTCACAGTCTCTTGGTTTCTCTGCCCACTCGTGTGCACTCATCAGAATCCAGTCACATCTGGCTGCCAGGATGGGGGGTTAATTTTCTCTAAATGCTTCAGCAGTTTTGTTCTAGCCGAGGCAAACTCTGTGACTGCAAAGCTGATGAGTAAAATATTTCTACTTCACCCAGTTTAACTTTATACCAATCCCCTCAAGACATATTTTACACATACACACAGAGTCATGAACCCCCCACTGAAACCAGAAATTATTCCTAGTCTCTTGGAAAGACATGCTGCTTGCTTTATTATTTGAACACAGTTTCAAGCAAAGAGGTTTAAATTCTGATAGATGCCATTGCTTTTCTCCCCCCTCCATCTCTCTACTCTTCCTACAAAGCTTATCATTGCTTGGCAATGTGTTCCCCAGTGCATTGAAAACTAAAGCGAATTAGCTCAGTCATCAGCTCCTGAAGGAAAGACAATAACAAGAATGCTCTTTATGGTGTACCCTGTTAAAACCCAAGTGCCGAAAGCCTCCACATAAACAAAGCAATGCTTACATGTACAGTAGAATCAAGAGGATTTTTAAAAGAGACACATACTGGCAAGTGCTATCAGATGCTAATTAATCGTGCATTTTTTTAATTTGCAAATGAGAAATTTGCTTGAATGTATTTATACTTGTTGAATTTTGATGTAAAAACATATACCTTTCCTACTTGTTCTCTTTTAAAGGAAAAACTACCATCTCTAATATTAGATAAAGTAGCTGAAGTGTGTCTTTGTTGGACCATTAATAAATAGAACATACTTCTTCCACTACAAACATACAAAGCCTTTGTATACCACAAAATATGCCACATAATGCAATATGCAATTATCCATATCTGAATTGCAAGTATATTAAAGCTGCAATCTGCAATTTATTTAAAGTAATGAACAGTATGTTATATTGCATCTGTTATGTTGGAGTATGGCAAAAACACTGAAACTAGCACATTTACAAAGAGCTCCAAACTTTGCTGTTAAGACATGTTGATTATGGTTGTTGGGTCGTTCCTATTCTGGATGACAATGGTAATAAATATAGCATTAATAATACATTAATATCAGCGGTGGACAAAGTTTTGACATTCTTTACTTAAGTAAAAGTAATAATACTGCAATACAGGAAATCCATTACAAGTAATGGCCCTGCACTGAAAATGTCACTCGAGTAAAAGTACTAAAGTATTGTTAGCAAAAAGTATCCAAATTTAAAGTACTCATTCTGCAGAAAAATAATGACCAGAAAGTGTATACTATTTTATTATTGAATTATTACTGAGACATTAACATGTGCCATTTTAATGTTGCAGGTGGTTAAGGTGGAGCTAATATGAACTATTTTATATATTGTTGGGTAGTTTGTTCTATAACAGCACATCATATTTTATAAGCTTATCATATGTTTTGTGTGCAAAATATTTATCTGTACAGTAACTAGTAACTAAAGCTGTCAAATAAATGTAGTGGAGTAAAAAGTATAATATTTTACTGGAGAGTAAGTATAAAGTAGAAAATAGGAATACAAAAATATAATACACCTACCTCTATTTTTAAGTACAGTACTACATGTTACATTCCGCCACTAACATTCATGGTAAGTGGTTAGAAAACACTTCACTCAATTCAAAGAAACAAGAGTGACACTAGATGCCCCCACCTACTTAGCTGTATTTCAACATGACAACATTTGGAGAGTTAATAATTACAGCTTTAAAAGGTAGAACTTTAACCTGCATGTTATTGTCAACTATGGGTTGTGTTGAAAAGTTAAAATCACAATTATGAGCTAACTCCCAATCACTTCTTTTAGATGTTTCAGGTTTCCATGTTTTAGATGCCTTTTGTATGGTGCAAGAAAATGTATTTATAATAGCAGAAATCTTACTGTACTTCATGCCAGTTTATATTTAAGGCATTATGTGCTGTACAGTAGTCGTCCTGAAAGGGGGATAAGGAATGTTTTAAACTTGTCACTTAAACTCTACATCAGGGATGCCTGCTGTCAGGATTATATTTATATATAAGGATACTTAAGAGATGGTTTTCATTGTGTCCCTCAGTTAAATATAATATAAAGAGATTATTGGCTCTCCAAACACACAAATGACAGTAATGTTATCTCTCAAATGATCCTGACCATGTTGAATGCATTTACCTTGTTGCCTCCAGTTACAAACAAATCAATTAAGGGCAATCACATTGTGTAATATATGTACTAACTGGGACATAAAATGCACACATTATAAGGATAATTGTACATTTGGAACAGGAAAGAAGGGTGCTTGAATGTCCCTGTTTAATACAGATTAAATGCGATAGGCCTGCATCTAAATTTCATAAACACTGTTGATTATAAGCTTGTTATAAAAACTAAATTCAGGCATAAAACACTAGCCGAGAGGCTGCTGTTATAGAAGTGTGGAGTTGAAACAAACAAAAATGGTGAAGGCTGAATCCGGAGTAAAAGAAAATCAGGCTTTGATCATGAGCGTGGAAAATCCTGTCCACAGGATTTTATTTTTGCATGCATTTTTCACTTGATAACATTCATGCAGTTAGATGAGGAATTGCTCAAGTAAAGGTATTAGTCATTTTTGGAACAAATAATATGTGTTTTTCATTGCAGGAACAGTGTGGCTTCTTCCTGGTGTTATGGTTGTCATGTGTAATTCTATTCCAGTTAAATAGTGTCAAAAACTATAAAGATTACACAGTAAAAGGCTGCTGAGTTGTCTCCCTCAACTAGTCAAGACCTCTGGTGCTATTTTAGCACTGAAGGTTCGTTCATTGTCTGATCCTAACCTGTGTGTGTGTGTGTGTGTGTGTGTGTGTGTGAGTGTGTGTGTGTGTGTGTGTGTGTGTGTGTGTGTGTGTGTGTGTGTGTGTGTGTAAAACGTTTCACCTCTGACCACCTTACAAAAACTATAATCAAGAAAATGTAGAAGGTATAGTATTTACATGTGCCATCAACCTCTCTCTTTACTCCCCTTCGTGGCAAAACTACATAGCTATCATTACTTTATGTCACATCCATCATCCTCCTCCACTCAAGTTATCTCATCATTATTAGATTGCCGCAGTAACCTCCTCACTGGTTGCCAAACTAAAACCTTAAAAATTACTGCCCATGCAAAGAAGAGCAATCTAGTGCAAAGAAGAATAGCATGAGGGAACAGAACATTAGATAACAAAAGCAGAAATCCTAAGTCATAAAACAAAATTAAAAAGAGAGGGGGTGAGAGATAGTAAATATAACAAAAGTTTATATAAACCATACCTGTGTGTAATAATGAAAAGATTTATGTGTGTGGTTTTTCTCGCTCATTGCGGACACTGTTTCCTGTTTGGCCTCCATGAGGATCTTCTTAAGACCTTTGTACTCATCTGCCAGCTGTTTGTTCTCCTTCAGCGCAATTTTTAGTGCTTCCTACACACATGAAAACAAAAAGGTTTAGGTAAAACAGTTAAGGTAAATAATATGTTATAATAATAATAATAATTTACAGTAGCTATTAAATAATCACTAAGACACAAGCAGGTGCAAGTTCAGCTGCAGATCAATGTTTTACCTGCTGTACTTGTGACATACCCTACACTACAGTCCACTGGTGATGCACTGTTCCAACTTTTTGTCTCGCACTCCTGATTCTGATACATCAATTCAGAAAATACTGATCCGATACCAGATTTCTCTTTTTCCTAAAGTTATGAGACTCTTTTACATACAGGTAAACAGGTAAACACATCTCTCAAAGACTGGTGTATCCCCAATTGTCACTAATATACTTAAAAAAGTTATAGGGATAGGAACCAGGGACCTCTCACACTTAAATGTTAATTTTACTATACCATTATACTAACTAGTATACTGCCATACTAGCAATCAGCATTCACAAATGGATTTGTGTTAGCATGACGACCATTTTATCAATATGTTTGTATTAAATCACAACTACACTGGCACAAGAACACATGTTCAAGGCAGAATTAAGTTCAGCACTGATGTAAAATACAGATACCCGATAAACGATGGTGAAGGGAATTGGAGATATACAGTTTAGAGGATGCTTCAGTTGTACCGCTGACCTGTTATGTGTGCATTCAACACAACACATGCTTTCTGTATTTGTGCTGTTAATTAAGGCAACATCAATAGCAGGCATACAACTATGTACACTTTTCTGGGAAATCAAGCAAATAAATCACAGTGAGTATGTGTTTCTCTGCATGTCCTCTTTTCATTTGAGCTATGTTTCCCAAGTACTGGATATGTGGCTGGTGAAGTCTACCTGCAGACATAATGAAGTGTGTCTCTGCAGTAAAACAGAACAGCACTAAAGTGATGAGTTTAACCCAGCAGAAAGAGGGGCTGTAAACATGACAAATGCCTGCTATTGATTTCAGGTTTAATTACTCCATGCAGCACTGACAAAGCCCATCTGATGCTGTTGTGAAGTGTAAATGGAACAAATTACACTTCATCGCCCATAAGAAACTGATAGCGTCGGCAGTTTGCATTGTTTACTTTGTGCTCGCCAAACGACAAGCCCTGATCAAATCAAAAGATAGGTTCATATATGAAAGACAAACTACTTTCAGATATGTACGGCTTGAATAGAGATGACCACGGAATTCCACAGGACTAACCAGTCAACCTATTTCACCTTGTTATACCCTGTATTTGTATCTTTAAAAGTAACCATCTGCAAGTTGTATTTAATACAGCAACACACTAATTCCCATCAGGCTTTTAGTTATATTGACCTCTATCAGCTTTTATAGCAAAGAGGAGCTGCTACCTACAGGAGCTTATAATAGTATAGTATGGGGTCAGCATTTTTAGAAGAAATATAAGAATATTTGAAAGTGTCTAACTTCTGCTTCATGCACTGTGATTTCTGAATGCACACTCTGCTTATTATGTTATGCTAATGCAGACATTATGTGTGCTTTATATTGGCCTCAATGATTAAAGTGACCAATTTCCTTAGAACCTCACACTCGCTCTGATCTTTTTATTTGGTGAGGAGTATTGTTGTTATATCATCTTATTTCGTCAAGTGAAAAGACTAAACCCTTTTTTGCATGGCTAACTTTTATCTGGCTAATGGGAGTTGTGTCTATGAGGAAGACTTCTAATTCTTAAATTGTCTCACGCCAACAACTTCTTTAAAGTTGCTGCACTTGGATGCATGGCAGCTTAAGCTCCATTGCCTTTTCTTGTTTTGAACTAATGCATTCTTGATCACCGTTTAATGAAACTATATACCACATGGCGATTTCACATTAGATAAGCCATGTGAAACCCCCATCAGCAAAGACGCTCTGGCTGGGGCTGATAATCCTGCAGATGAAAACCTTACAATAAATAGGGGTTTCTCTTACAAAGCAGAGTTCAAATACATGCCATTTTGTGCACAGTATGCTCATGTTTTTACAAGAGCCTATTCTTGATGCTCATGTAAAAAAAAAAGATAATATGCTTATTTGATACTGTTAACTCTATGCTTACATTGAAATACTGTAGCTATTGAAAATGTTGGCCTACAGGTAACAAAACAGACACCGCATCTCACCACGACACGCATCATCAAATTCGTCCAGACAAAAGACTGTAACAACAGTTATAGTTGTCATTTGTGGGAAAAGCACTTAAACAAGATTGACCATGGCTTGTAATTTTAATTGCACACAGCTCCTTTTCCTGCATCTTAAGGGAAGTATTGTGACAAGCAATGTGCTGACACTAATCCACAAACAAATAAACAATGAGATGTTTTTTTACAGCTTGTCTCTGATAGCACCGTATTTGAAAGAAAAAAAAATCATGTATTTACAGAGAGTTATACAGCACAACATTTTGTTACCTTGGTGTCTTCCATTTGTTTTTTTCTTGCTGCAAAATGAGCAGTGTGTGTCTGCATGGATCGCTGTGTTCGTTGTTGGCAGTTATTAATATCAGACTGCAAGGTGCTCATTATGAGAGCAGCTGATTTGTTTTTGAATTCCACCACATCAAAAACACTTCTGCAAGGAGAAATCAAAAACTTAAATATTATTTTTCCATAATCATTTTTGAATATCATAAAAACAGTGGAGCAGGTAGAAAAAAAATCTATACTCAAAGTAAAGCATTTATTCATGAAATTCTCAACTTTTTAGAAAACAAAGTTTGATATTAAATATATAATATTTAATTATATTATATATTAAACACCTGTATATAATCAAAGAAAACTAAACATTGGGGAAAATGCATAAAAGTATATTTTGATAATTAATTTATTTTTAAAGTTTAAAGGCTGATATTGAAGAAAAGGTTGAGTATTCTCCAACAATAATGTCCCATTCCTTATTATACTACTATTATATTGAGCGTTTCTTGTGTGTAACTAACTTACTGAAGCTCTGCTATGAATTCTGGCATGTTTTCAACTATCTTTTCCATTTTATCTGAAGCATCTCGGTATTCTTCACTCTTCTTCATAAGGTCACTGATCCTGCCCAGGGTGTTGTCATGTCTCTTTATAATGGCACTGTGTAAATCCTATAGACAAATAGCATTCATGTTTAAAGTGCTTAGAGCAAGATATTATTTTGTTCAACAAAGAAATGATATGATAAATAGCTGTGATTAGCTTCATGCTCAATGAGCTTCACAGAGTAAACCTGACTTAGCAACTGTTCTTTGACTCAAGAAGAATTACTTTATGCAACCCCTCTTTTCTTACCTGAGCAGCTTTCAGCTTGTCAGACTTTAGTTTTTTCTCCTTCTCAAAGTTGACTAATGTGTTCCTGTGTTCAGACTGAATCTTTTCCAAATGTTCTGCCATTTTCTTGATTTTCTACACAAAGCAAAGATTAGCCACTAATGCGGTTGATTTAAACATTTAATATAGTGTTGCTCTTTTATGTAAAAATTATATTTAAGTACCTCAATTTTGGTCTCCAGCGCTTTTGTTGCTGAGGATGCATCTTCAAATTCTTTATGAAGTTTTTGGTTAGTTATCTCTGAGCTCCTTTGCTGTCGATACAACTCTTCGTTTATATTTGCACACTGACCCTGATGCAAAATAAAATAAAAGGCAGGATGTCATTATCCTGAACATTTAACATATGTACAGGGGTTAAAAACAGGAATTTAAAAGTACCTTTATGAAATGTATAATGTTTAAATTTTAAATTTCTATTGACCTCTTCATGCCTCTCCCAACATAGTTATAAAATCAAAGTGTTCCACAGAAACATACAGTGACATATTTTTAAGATTTCAATTTAAATCTACTTTGTATGCACCAGTTTTGTAATTATATTTCGCTACCACTTTGACTGAGTAAAATGTGGTTGGTCAGAGTGAAGACTCTGAAGCGCCTCATGAATTATACCTTTAGTAGTTCCAGGGCAGTCATCTGACCTGTCAGATCTTTCTTCAGGTCTTCAATCTCTTTCTGTAGGGGACAGAAAGAGCAGTGAATAACAATGGAGAAAGCATTTGGTATCTCCCATTTTCCTTACAAACTGTGACCCATGCAATAGACATGGAACATGTACATATGTTGTCACTGACCCTGGCCCTCTGTTCTTCCATGAAGGTGAGCTGTTCCTGCTCCTCCAGTTTAGTCTGGGTGACACTGTGCTGGGCTACAACTTCGGTCACTTCCTCCTTGGCCTTTTCCCACTGCTCGTCATTGTCAATGATTTTCTGGAGCATCTGCTTCCTCTCTTCATGCATCAGCTTCACCGCTTTTTTGCTAGTAGAAATCACACAGAAAAGTTATGGTAAGTGGCGTACTACAGCATATAGTTATACCAAATATGGGATGCTGTATGTTTCCCCACGGTTTTGGCTTTGACACTGTACCTCTCAGAAAGTTTTATCTTGTAGTCTTCTATATTCTGTTCATACTCCATGTTTTCTTTGCGAAGAGCTAAAAAAGCATTACGTTTGGAACAGAGCTGCTCTTCTATGCAGGAAACCTCTGCTTCCCCATTAAGTCTCTGTGGATAACAAAACATACACTGTGCCACGGAGTCGATGCACTTATCTTAAACACCTTACAGTGCCATGGATTCAAACATTAGCATGCATAAATCCAGTGAGAGTCCAGTCATTGTCAGTTATGGTCTATGCTCTACCAAATTAACTATCAAGACAGTAGTAGTAGCCAAAGCAGCACAAACATTATAAAGACATTTTAACTTTATACAATACTTACAGTTTTCTCAATGTCTTCTTGCAGTGCAAGTAGTTTCTCTTTTAATGTATTGTTATTTCGCATTTCATCTTCAATTTGAAATTTCAATTGCAAAATCTGTAAAAAAAAATTAAAATTAAAAAAAAAAAAAAAGGAAAAATGGAAAAGGGGAGGGGCGGCATGAATTACACTATTTTTGTAAACTGTCGAAAGCTACATTTTTATCTTTAAGCCTTAAAATGTGGACAATATCAGTTACCCAGTTTCTTTCAGTTTTCTCAAGCTCCATCATTTCAGAGATACGTTTTGTGGTGGCTGCGCACTTTTCTTCAGTAAGAGCAACTGTCTTTTCAGCATTCTTTATTTCAGCACAAACTCCTTTCTCCAGCTTCTTCAACTGGTTTAAATCTTCCCTGGAGGAAACAGTTTTCTTATTAAGTTAGTGAATTACAAGCGGTTTGCACACTTAGGGTTGGGAATAACAGGAACTCATCATACAATGACATCACAATATGTTTCATGTGGTATTGATGGTATCACAAACCAAGCAACTCATGATCCCCATTATATTGCAAGAAAATCATCCACAAGACAGCATGATAACTGTGAAACTGAATAGGAAAATGTACCCTTAGATAAGGAAAGTTATTTTTTACAAAGCAGGACTAAACCTAACTAAGTTATTGATTTTTTACAACATTATTAGGAGTTATTTTTGAGTTAATGAGGTTGATGAAACATGACCTGCTCTTGTCTTTGTCAGCACCAAAGAACCAATTTAAAACATTAACATTAAAATCATCATAATTATTTTTCGTATGTCAGGACACCTGTATTAAAAAATGTTTCAAAGTTTGTTTGTAGTCAGGTTAAATGATTAGATCTGTTACAGTTAGAGTGAGTTATCTGGTAATGCAACATCAAGCTAACGTGAAGTTTAATATACCTTGAACACTGATTTAAAGCAGTTGTTGACCATATCTTTGTTTGAGGTGTCCTGTTATATGATTTTTACAGAAGCCTGCCAGACAGACAGAAACAAGTGTTTTCTATGGACATAGCATAATCCTACATATGAAAATGCCTTTAATGTCCCAGTTTGCTTCTCAGTCTTCACTCACACTCTCATCTCCGGCCCTCTGCATTGCTCTCTCTCCCGGTCTCTAGCCCCAATTCCCCCAACCTGCCATCCTTAAGCTGTCCACTAGATGCCCTCGGACATCACCCTTCTTTCCCCATCACCTGACTGCCACACCCAACTGCACCCAACTGAACACCTGGGCTGAGTTCTGCCCCGACAAAACGAAGCAAGACTCTGCACAGACTCTGATGCTGCTGTTTTACCTGGACCTGAATCTGCCTGCCTGTCAACTTGTCACACAGTACCAGAACCTACATGCCACCAACACCTGCCTGTAAGCTCGTTCACATACAATGAATCATTGAACTGCAACAGTCTGCCTGTCTGACTGCTTTTGGGTTAATTTCCCATTGTGCTGCATAACCCATTGTGACATTAAATAGAATAACAATATGTTTAATGATTATGTGGTTATTTAGCAGAAATGATGCAAGAGAGATTAATACATCTTAGGAACAACAAAACAGAAGGACTGAAGCCACAACTGCCGCACCACTTGAAAGTAAAAGTTGCCAAAGATATTGATTGTATACATTGTGCAAACTCTCAGTACTGCACATGTTGACATTAACAACTGATTTAACTAGTCATTGTTCTCGCAATTGATGAAAGCTATCAAACTGTTTTGTTCTAATTTGAAGGTGTTTTTACTACTGTCCGGATGGATACTCACAACCTGATAGCAAGCTTATTCTTCATCCCCATCTGTACAGCATCCATTGACATCTTTTCATTGTCTGCGTCCAGCGCCATATCTTTTAACTCCCTCTGAACCAGTATGAGATGACTTCGTGTTTTTGAATGTACTTCATAAGCCTTAAAAAAGAAGGGGGGCATGGGGTTATTATTTTCCCCAGACAGGTACTGATATTAAAGACAAAACTTTATCCTCTTATGCAATCATGCCCTGTTGAAACTAAATACTATACAAACATTTCATTTCCTCTAATACTGAGTCAGTCCACAAAGCTGCAGTGGTTTTGAGTTGAAGTTGACCTATTGCATGTTGCTCTTTCTTTTATCCATCAATCTTCTGGTGCACTTTCATGCTGTATATTTGCATGTAGGCATTAAAATCAAAGTATCCTGACTTGCACTAAAGAAATTAACAAGTAGGAAAACTAAATGAAAACTCAGGGAATTATCCAAGTTATAAGGATTCATCCTCTGGAGACCATAAATGTCTGTACCAAATGTCATGGCAATCCAGTCAATTGTTAAAACTGAATGATTTTACTTTAGACCAAAGTGTTGATGGACACTGGACCAACAGACCAATAAACATTGCAATCCTAGTGCCATGATACTTAAGAGTTAAAAAAAGAGAGAATGGGTGAGTGAGAGAGAGCTAGTGTGCGAGGGAGAAACTAATCAGAAACTAAAATAATAACCAATAATAATTTGGTGTTTATTTTATTGTGGTTACTTGCTAATGTATAAAACACCCCAGAATGTGGTTTAGCACTGTATGCGTCATAGCACCTGTAAATATAAACATAGAAATTGTTTTCAAAACAAGAATAAATCAAATTAGAGGTTACCTCAGCTTGTGCAGTGTTGATTTGATTTATGATTCCTCTCTGGAGGTCCAGGTTTTCTTTCACTATGGGAACTTGTTTTTTGGCAAAGCTGATGTCCTCATGTAAGTGCTGGTTCAACATCTCAGTCTGTGACAGTTTCTCCTGGGCTTGGTCAAGTTTCTCTCTTTCCAATTTTAGCTGCCACTTCAGTTCAGTGATGTCTCTAATGCAAGCCTCGTGCTCTAGGAAAAAAAGCAATACTCAAAAATGAATTAGAAAGTTTATTCATTGTTTTGGAGAACATCCCAAAACACAAATGTCTATGAGGAAAGACCTTTTTGGACTACAAAAGAGTGCTCTTGTTGCTTCCACAGTGAGATGCTGTCAACTTTGTTCTCCAAAAATCTTTTTCTTCTCTTCTCTTTTTGGAGTGCTTCCTCCACATACTGCCGATCAGCCTCCAGCCGCTCAATCAGATACACAACCTCTCCGAGGACATCATTTATTTTCTTCACTAGTGGCGATAATGGGCAACTTTCTAGAGGATGAAAAACTTTACAAGGTTGGCACACTGTATTGTACTGTATCATCAAACATGTAAACAAATTTTTGTAAAGCTATGCTGACCAACTACAGAGTGCAGTTAAACATAAACTTGATCCATGGTATTGTATTAGCAGAAGTGAATACCGAGATAGTATCCAATCAGTTATTATGTAGAGAAAAGATGTGAACCAGTAAATGGGACTCAATGAGTGACAAATTGACGAGCCACTAATGCAGTGACACAGCAACTAAACTTTTCCAAGGAAGTGCACCCTTGACATGTTCATGTGTTGCTTTTATCTGGATGTGCATTATTGACAGTGTTTGCTTTTATTTTGCTCAACAAAAATCAAGACAAAATATTTTAGAAATGACTTGGTATGGTATTTTTTGAAAAATAATAATTCACCTCTTGCACTAATTCCAACGCCTTCGACAAACAACTCTGTGGACGTCACTGATTCAGTATCTAAGTCGCTGGAATGAAATCTGTCAAAAAGCAGTTAAACACATGTCATGGTTTTACGTCCTACTGAATATGACAAAAAGAAATAGGAAATGAAAACAAAAGGGGACTGCACCTTAAAATGTTGCTGTATTGGTGCTTGTCCTGATCGACTGGTGGCTCATATTTTCCCGACTGGTGCAAAAACAAAATGAAAAAAATACTTGATTTATACTCCTATCTGATATTTGTCCTTCAATTTCTCACAGGTTTGATCACATCTGACATCAGTTTACCTGTTGACACCAATTTTCCACTGTCATCTTCAGCTCTTGGATATGGTAAATAGCATTGTCGACACATGGTGAGGGACTGTTGAGCAAAACACAAGTGCGACGTCTACCAGAACAGACAGCTTGAAGATCTGCTTGATCTTGAGAAACACAGAATATTGAGATCTGTAAATCCAACTTAAAATGTCAATTTCTGACAAACACAAACAGAGAAGCAATGAAAGACCAAACCTATCTAAAGCTTTTCATTCACACAATGGCACAAAAATATTTTATAAAAACACACTGACGAACCATCACTCAATGAAAGAACTTAGCAAACAACAGACTTTTGTTGGAACAAACAATTGTTCTACTTCATCAAATTTATTTTGAAGAGTAATTACAAAAATGTATTTGGCTGTGATTCTTTACTTTCTCTCTGATTTTGCTTGCATAGACTGCAATATATTGAAAGCATCAGTGGGAGAGCAGAGACAACTAATTTGAGCATCTCAAGACAAACCCAAGGGCACAATTCTTTGTGGTGAAAGGACGCCATCTGGCTGACAAAAGGGGCAAAAAAACCCCCACCAGTAGTGAGGATTACATGAACATCTGAGAAAAATGACTGTTGGGAGTTTTTGGTCTATATTATCGTACAGAGACATGTCATGCTCATTCACAAGTAAAAGTAACCTTTGGGCAAATTTAAGAGAAAAATTTATGTTAGTGGCAAAAAGTTCCCTGTGCTGTTTAATGTTTTAATGTACAGTGTGTGAATTCTACCATACACAACTTTTAATCCAGTCTCTGAGTAATTCATTTAATAAGCCTAGACTAAGTGTAACAGTTGGTATCAGAATACAAATAATATGTACAGTCATGTGGTAGGTTTGGAACAAAATCTGTCACAGTTCATGTCTGCATATGTGGAACTGAAACCTTGGTTCTTGTGCCCTATGTAGTGTCTCTGAGGTGATCCCTCACAGAAATTACATAAAATGTAGTTTGTAATACAGTAAATAGATTTTTTTTAAAAAGGTGGAAAGAACCACCAGTATTTCTGTTCACTAGTAGGCTGCCATTTAGAAAGTCTTGTACACAGCACACAACATACAGTGAAACTCACATCAGTTTTGTAATATCGACAAAACTGTACAGATATGCACACTATATTATGAATTCTCAATCCTCTGCTTTATACGTAAGCTGCCATTTAAGATAGATGTAATGTTTTCATTTCACTGCAAGGCCTAGAATAGAGGGGGAGAGAGAACAATGCATTTTAATCAATTGTATTTAATTAATAAAATGTTTGATTATCTTACTTAACTGGCCAACATTCTGCTGTCGTTGGATTTAAAAGATGGAGGACTATGGGTGGATTGTTCTTCTCTGTGCCCAAACAATCTATCAGTTTCACTAAACTTTGCAGGTTGAGGACCAGCCCTGGATAAAGAGTCCACTGAAAGGAAGAGTCCACTGAAAGGAAGAACCATGCATTTGCACAACATTATCTTCAGTTGTCACAAGTGGTAGGGTGATGTGCACCACCAGGTGATTATACATGTCTTCACACTGCTATCATGATCACACCTGGTGTTGCCTGGCACCTTTTTAAGGACAGGATCATAATGTTTGGGGTAGTTGAGAGATCCCCTTCATTACAGTTTTTGATCCCCAGGTAAATGGCCACCTAGTTGAAATACAACCAAAATTGTCAAGGACCTGTAGACAAAGAAGTAGCCTACTCTAATCAGTATGAAATGAGCAGGTCACAAAGTGTTTGTGATTATTGAACCTTTCCCACCTGTGATAACAGTTATCTTGCCATGAGGGTCCATTAATTAGGAGAATGGCTAGTGTGTGAGCTGACTCAGACGAATAAAAGAACAGTCAGGGAAAAACTGTGTGGAGACCAGAAATGAAGGCCATCTGTTGCTGAGCAGTTTAGATGAATAATACACAGTGAAAGAACCAAGTGGGGTAGGAACGTGATAAGGCAATATGTCATCAGCAGGCTGAATAAGCTCTAATATCCTGGCAGGGTGTATTATAGCCACAGACCAGGCCCATGTGAGGGGCTTTCACCTGCCATTTCGCTAATGATATTAGATGTTTAATTATAATTATCATCTAAATGTATTCACATATTCACCACCTTCATATCATTTCTGAAGTGCAGTCCAGCTCAAGCACTGACTGGACAACAGATTACAGTCCACAGGCTGGACTTTGTGAGTGTGTGTGCCCAGCTTTCTTGCTGTGCTTGGGGACAGGTGTGGTCTCCAGACAAAATTTTGTCGTCATATTCATGTTATAAATGTAGACTGTGTGACCACTGACCACACTGCTCAGTTTCTTTGGTCCATATTTGTTTAGAGTTACTTTTTAGTTTGAGCATCCATCTGTTGTAACAGAGTTTCTCAATCAAATTTTACGTCTGTTTATTTTACATCTGTTTAGACCTTATTTTACGTCTAGAAAAAACTTCCTCGTGGGAGATACAGTATAACTGCAGCATCATCCTTTTACTGTAATTGCAAATGCAAAAAAAAAAAAAAACAGTTACAAAAGTATTAAGTCAGTTAACACCTTGTTAACTCTTCTCACCTTGCTGACTAGGTCGTCCTTCCCTCGATGGGAATCTGAGCGGTTCAACGTCTGGCATTGCTGAAACTTGCCCGACAGGATTAGGAAAATACCACCCGTTTAATCTCCACCGTCCTGTGGAAACGTAACGTTAGAGGCGTTTACGTTCAACATCAACCTGCACATTTCGAGAGAAAAAGTGCCACCGTTTATTAACGAACTTACTTTATTTATACATTAGATAGTATAGGTTTAACATCTGTTAATCTTTCAGACAAAGTTAACGTTAGCTAACGTTGCAACTGATACCTTGGTGTCGCCCTTTTAGCTAACGTTAAGTTATCGGTTAATTAACTTAGCTAATGAGAAATTAATGAGCGGGGGGGGGGGGGCGTTGTCATGGCAGAAAGTGAAAGCGAAAAATGTCTCAACTTACTTATCTCAACACACCTCTTGTTGCCAGCTGTCAGTTAGCTAACGTTACCTAGTAGTGTGTTTTGTTCTTCAGGGTGACAACGCTGCAGCGGTCCCGTAAAAAAGTTGCCTTTCATTAAAGTTTCCTCCAAATGAAGCAACTAAAGTTGCTGTCAATCTTAGGCGGAGGTCGCTTAGCAACAAGGGGCTGCGCTTGGAGAGAGTGAGTTGCGTTCAAGAGCATCAATGAAGGTTTGTGCTTTCTTTTAGCAACAATGAGGGGTGTTTCCTACTCGTATTACGAGAAGTTAGGCACATTTAAGGAATAGAATAAAATCGAGACGGGAGTAAAAGACTATGACTCTTTTATTGAGATCATTTTAGGAAATAAAAGGTCTTCTGGCGTGTGTAGGCCTCGTTATGGGTTAAGTCAGCTAAGATGGGCCATTTTTTGGTAAATGACTAATAGGACTACCAAATAAGATCTGCATGAGATATTTTTTATACATTGGCATGGGTCTCTTATATATTTATTTGTTTTAAAAAAGTGAAAAGGTATAATTGTTTTGTAATTGTGAGTTTGAGTATCAGTATGTTGCCTCCTTACCTGAAATTACTATTTTCACAAAAATCTAAGTTTCTTTACAAATTTGAAATAATATTATTTGAAAGAGCCTGGCAAAACATCTTTCATAAACATTTTGCTTTGTTGGTAATGTTACTTATATTTGCTTTATCATTAGTGTTGAGTGAAATTTACTATGTCAAGCTCATTTTCCATAGGATTTCGCTGATGTACTTCATGTAGGCAGTGCCCTGCCCACTATAGAAATCTCAGAGCAAATAAAACTTTTTACATGTCAACCAGTGTTGTAGCAACAATTCAAGATCAGTATTTGTGATTTGCTGTAAAATTTTAGAGTTCTATAAAGCTCCAAACTAATTTGGCCCATTTTAGCTGATTTCACCCCTAGAACTATTAACACATGCATACTAGGCCTAACAGATAACAATTGTAAATCCTATAAGCCTACTGTAGCCTAATGATAGATGTATGTATGTATTTATGATATATTTTACTCAAAAGACAGTTATCCAAACTTAAAATCCAAATAACATGTGTTAGGCCTATTTGGAGTCTCCTGGACAGCAATTGTTTGTTTTTTTTAGATATAGGCCACAGCAGCCATAGCTATGCAATAGCCCCACGAGGCCTACTACAAATTAATGAAAATAATTTGGACGATTCTTGAGAGCAAGTGTTACACAAGAGTTGGAGAGCTAAAGAAACTCCAAAGCAGACTAGCTTATGTGCAAAATATAGGCTACACAGATGCATTTTCCTTTTTTAATTGTCAATCTTATGATTACTTTATTTAGGACTATTAGCATTATGTTGGGGTCACAACTTAAAAAAAAAAATTATCTAGGAATATATTCAGTGTTTTACAATCTAAATTGTTCAATCACATAGTCTACCGATCTATTGACTGTTCAAGAAACATCTTGAAGACATCTTGTGTTTTTTTTACGGAAATGTAGCATAGGGTAATTATTTTTGATGAACCCTGTTTTCATTCACAAAGATGTAGCCTTGTGAATCTCGATGACGTCATCTCCCTAAAGCTGCAAAAATGCTCACACCAGCGAATGAACGCGTCTTTGCATGACCACCTCCACGAAAATATATAGTGTAGTTTATTATTTTTTTCTCTCGTTGTCCCCTTTTGCATCAAACACACATTTTGCAGCCGAAGCACACTGACGCAAGCGAAGAGATTCCGCATTACGTCACCGCGAAGGCCACATACTGGAGGCAAATGCTGCCCGTGCACTGCTCAGCCAGTACGCTACCCGAAAATTTCCACCGCACAGGCTTTCCAGAAGAGCGGCACAAGAACGGCCGCTTCGTGCGGTGATGCAGCAACCTACACCAAAGAAACCCTGATCGCACTACAGGACACGACCGGCTGTCGGATTGCTGGATGGAAAACAGTGATGTTGCATGACATGCCTCGGAATAAATTCTGGTAAGTCTTGTGCAAGTGCGCCTGCTGCAGCTGCTGGAGGGTGGCAAGCAGCAGCGGGAGGAGCGACCTTAACCTACTTTGTCACTCTGGGTGAAATGAGTTTCCCCGATCAACTTACAGCGATAAAAAAACAAGGATGTGCGAGGATAAAAACATAAGGAAGGGAGTCGTATAAGCATGCAGATATTTCTGTAACAATGAGACCTTTTGTCTCTCGTGCACACAGGTGTATCTGGCGTGACAGGTGATGGCTGAGCTGAGAATGTACAGTAAGGTGCCTGTTGCCTTACTCGCTGCCCTTTTACCTTTGGCCAGTATGGCTGTGGTGGAATTTTGATGGTTTTCTTGATGTCAAGAGAGCAACGTGCCCAGGAGTACATCTCTATTCAAGCTTGTGATTGAAATGCAAATATAATTCTGCGCTGGCTATCATGTCACACATTTGCACAGGCAGCCTCTATTTCCATTTGCTCTACATTACTTTTTTTGATACTTCAACAAATGTAAGTGTTGTAGTTTGTGCAAATAACTCCAAAACAGTGTTGTAAACAAAACCACAGCACCAGCAGCAACCCATAAATTTGTAGCCGCACTCTCTTTTAACATCGTGGTCCCAAAGTTTTGGCCTTTTTGCAGCTGAAACCATGGTGATCATCAGTGGGGGGACAGCGAGCAGAGGGGCCCTCCAGCAGACATCACTGGCTGGTACCAGACAGGAAGAGAGAACTGGTTCACCTCCTAAACAGCAATTACAACACTAAAACACAACATCTCGGGCTTTGCTGACTGATTAACCTTAAGTCGGCGGTGCAGCTTATTTATTCCCGTCAGGAGATGGGATTCGGATGCCAGTGTAGTTTATAGTCTCGTGATGTAAAAATAACTCTGGCCAATCAGTGGTAACAGCTGCGATGTACTGTAACAAGCTGGCCAAACACAGATTGCTCTGTAACTCAAGTAAGTGCTTGTGTTTGGAAATGTTGCATGATAATCTGTTCCAAGTACATTAAGGAGGGCATACATAAACAGCGCTGTACACTATGTTGTACTGGGCTGCTACAGAAATAGACTAACAATGTAAATAACTGACTAATAAGGCATATCTTTTTGTTGCTGGCCTGACATGTCATTGAATATTTGGCCAACAGAAATCCATGCAGCATTAAAAAAATAGAGTGAGTCATTACTGGGAGACCCTTGCTTTGCTTTTGGCAGTGCTTAGCCGCACCAGTCTCTCTGCAATGTCAATGGTTTACAATGATTTGCTCTTTTAAGGGCAGTTATTTTCTAATGCTACCAGCGTGACAGTGCCATAGAGAAAGAGTAATGTTGGCTGGGCACATGCCAGGAATGAGGTTTGGGGTCTGCAACTAGAGAGCCAGTAAAGCTGTACAAGAATGTGGAGCCTTCTTATTTGTAGTTAAAGATAGAGGCAGGACAGGCTGTATCCTAGCTGACAGTTTCTAATTTCAGATGTATTCAGTCAGCCCTGTTGTAATGTTCCCTTGTTAGAAAGAACTTTGCGTTGTGGACAATTGTTTCTAGAAGGAGAACTTGGCTTTGAAGTAACTCAGAGCTCAGGCAAGGGAAAGGATTACGACCATGGTGCTTTATGAAAGGTATGTTGATCATCTTGCTGCCTTCACCATCGCACGATTTGTATTGGCTGTGCTGGTTTTAATATCTGCACTTGCATTAGATTGTATCAATCTCAGTTATTTCCGAGACTGGAAACAGACCGCAGAAGGTCACATAGCTGGCACTCAGGATGTGTTTGCTTGTGATATGGAAAGGATATCAGTGTTAATCTATAAAATAGTATATATATGTACACTTTTTCATTCACTCACTGCTTAAGTGATGAATGGGCTTGCATATCCATTACTTTCAAGATGACACTGGCTGTCAGTGGCGGCCTGACATTGCTGTGTGAACATCTAAAACAGATGATGAAACAGCCATTTTATTATTTGTGTTTTTGCAGGCTTGTCATTTGCAACATTGCTTTATAATATGAACCCTAAAATGCAGATGCTTTCATTCTTATGTAGATGTTCTGTTCTGTCTTGTCATGATAATATACCATTAATAATTAGTTATTACCATTTTTTCTGTTGAAGCTCATACTGCTATGCTGTGAGGTAATACTACACTTGATTCTGTAATTCCAGGTTAACTTATTAGCTTAATCGTTTCCCTCTTAAACTGGATTTCAAAGATTTATAGAGCTCCATAAATGACTGCCTAAACTGACTGGATTCTGAAGAAGGATATCAAGGGGGGAAGCATGATGTTGTTTGCTTTTTAACACTAGGTGAATTCTAATTTCCACACCATGGGTCTCTGCAGCATAATATCTGGGTCTACCAATTACTGTCAAAGTAATTTGAAATACCATGCCTGAATGATTGTCTTGCAGAAAAAGTGGTTTCAAGCCACTCGCCCAAGAAGTGCCACTGTGCTCTCGACTATCATCCCACTGAGCGTTATTATATCATAAAAAGATATTTACCAGGGAAAAAAAACTTTTCTCTACAAACTTTGCTTGACTGCAGTGGGAGGTGTAGTGTGTGTATGTGTGTGTGGAGGGGTGACTAGCACTATGTTTTTACGAACGGAGCGGCTGGGATCTTTGCTGCCATGGCAACAAACCACATGACTAGGTGTATTAGATTGCCTCGGACAGTGTGCAGTGAGGCATGGTTTGAGCACTCTCTCTGCTGCTCTGCCCCCTTTGAATGTCTTGTCCTTGTCTTACTTAAGTTTTTCTGCGCCCCCCCTCACATTTCTGATGGGCACTGTAGTGTGCTACATTCAATTTGCAAATCTACTTTATTTTTTATTTTTTTTACGAAAAAAGTGAGGTCATTGTCTAATGACCAAAGCTGAGATTTATCTACCATGAGGTCCTGATTTAAAAGTAATTGTGGGGCCCTATTCATAGTTTACAGTCACGTGACATGCGCGGTGACCTCAAGGGCAAAACAACAGACCAAACATAGCGGCTCACACTGGACTCTCTCCTGTTTTCCTTGGAATGTGACGTCACCTGAAAACTATGAATTGCCCCCCTTCTCCCATTTTTATTTAATAATACATTCAATTAAGCATACGTTTATTTAGGAAGGCCTTATTATTTCAAGCTAGATTTGAGGAAGGACCCCAAGATTAGGTAATAATGCAGGTGTTTTCCTAAGGCCCCTATCATTTAGTAGTGCTTAGAGGGGCATATAGTAATACTCCTTGCAGTCATTGCAGCCGGTTCACAGCCGCCGGCTGAAGCCATCTACTGCACAGATTCCAAAACCTTATACCTACTTGTCATTTCAACTCCAAAATGTATGAAAATGGGACCTTGGTTTAAAAATACAGAAATTACCCTTTAAAGCCGGGTAGGCATTTTATTTCATTTTTGTTACATTTGCTGAAATTCTTTTTAAATGTTGACAGCCGTCAACAATGAAATGCTCTGAGAGAAAAATAACAAGAAAATCTGTGGCTGTCACGGGACTGTAATAAGAATGACCAACCATTTCGTTGGCTTGGCTGGGCTAGGCCTACTTGTCTGTCTAACTACCTGTACCTGCACGTGCACTCTGCCTGTTCACTCAATGCATATAAAAATTTGTTTTGGGGGAGTGGCTTTGAAGGCAGGCCTAAAGGGAAGGGGTGGGATTTGTTTGGTCTGGCACTTTCAAAATCTAGTTTCTCGCTGGCATCTCCAATGTTGCTACCGCAGCTTACGGACCCCTTTTCGCTGCTCATGGAGGTAAAGTTATCTCAATAATCTTGCTGGCTACAACTGATAAAATCTGCTAATGACAGTTGTCATATAAACCTGAAAAAATGATGGTTGCCAGGAAAAATAAGAAGCTGCATTTGTCTGCTTAACTTTGAAGGTTAAGTGTTAAATCTGCCACCGTTATCACTGTAAAATGCATATGTGCTGAGTGAGAATAGAAAGCTTGAAAGGCATTGCGACAGTAATTAAGGTGGGCGGGTCTTAGTGACCAGTTATTTGCCACACAGAAAACCTGGAGCCTTTGAGCACATTGAAGGTCTGAGGCCCCCTGCAGCTGCCCGCTTTGCCTGGTTAGTAATCTAGCTTTGGTAATTGCTAGTAAAACATTACATAACAGTGTTTACTTGATGACAGCTGTTCATAAGTATTCCTAGGGGAGAGTTTCAATATGTAAACGTTAAGAATGTTTTTACATGAGTTTCATCATTTCAAATGCACATAATGTTATTACAGTATGTCTACTATGTTAACCAAGTGGTGAGTGATTCCAGTGAGTGATTTATACACAATAGTGCAACCAATGTTTTGTGATGCTTCTGTTCTAGATCAATTTAGAAGTTGCTTTAAACAGAATAAAGCTGAAAGCTTTATTAGGAGCATATTCACTGATTGAAAATGCCTTAATTGGGACTGTTTCTGTTAAAAGTAGGGGTACACAGGATCTGACATAACTTTCTCTCTTCTTGATCAGAATGATTGAAGACATCGGTTGGAGCGGTGACAATATGGCAGATAGAAGGCAACTGTTTGTGGAGATGAGTAAGTGCCCAGGGCCACAGCTCAGCGTGATCTATGCTGGACTGTTTTACTCACTGACAATAAAAATTCTTCACTGTGACTTTCATGTAAAACAAATATCATGAAGATCAAGTGTCCCCACTAGAATCAACCAGATTGATTTTAACACTGACACCAGCGTGATGTCTTACAAATTACTCAGTGTGAAGGAACACTGCCATGGAGACCCAAAGTGTCCAGTATGGGATAAATAAATAGGACATTATGAAGTTAAAAATTATATTAATAAATGCAATATAAACATAATACCACCATGGAATTGCAAAATCATGAATATAATAAATTAATAAACTATGCTTTGGGTTCACACTAGAAAATGGCAAAAATAAGCATCAAAGTCAGTACGCATAGTAATAGACACATCATATTTTCACATTGTGAAAAAAGTGAAATCCAAATGTTATAAATATTTCACTTTTGAAAAAGGACGATGGAAGATGAAATAAAAATGATCTACAATTAACTCTCTTATTGTGAAAAAAAGCAGGATGAAAAAATATATTTATTTGGTACATATTTTGGTATTATTTCACAAAATAATCTATATCATAATATATACATTGTCTGTTTTTATTCATATGATTACTTATTTCATAGTGTCATTTATTTATCTGATATTGAATACTTTGGGCCTCCATACACTCTCCCTCCAGGGTTCCACATTATCTATGAACTATCACTGACATTTACAATGTTATTTAATAACGAGTCATTCTTCCTCAGGGGCTCAAGATTTGGATTCCATACGATTATCGACATACAGAACAGCATGCAAACTCAGATTTCTGCAAAAGAGATGCAATTGTGAGTATGATGCAGTGTATGTTTAACTACACTCAGTATGCTCATACTCCTCCTTATCAAGATGTTTGAACAGTTTTCCTGTTTGCTTTCCAGTGCATTTGGTTGACATTTGGAATGTCATCGAGGCTTTCCGAGAGAATGGCATCAACACCATGGACCTCAACGCTGACCTCTCTGTGGCTCGTCTAGAAGTGGTACTGTCCACCATTTTTTACCAGCTGAACAAGCGCATGCCCACCACCCACCAGATCAGCGTGGAGCAGTCCATCAGCCTGCTGCTCAACTTCCTGCTGGCAGCCTATGACCCGTGAGTAACACGTCATATGACAGTCGGCGGCTGAATGTGTACTTTCACGTCTGAGGTTTTGACGCAAGCTAACATAGTGTGAAATGTGACTGTGAAGTGTCTGCCAAAGTGGGACTATTTGCTTTCATACTATCACAACATGCTTGTGTAGAGTGTATAGTATTAGAGATGTTAAAAGCCAAGCTAAACCGTTTTTAGGACAATATAACTCAAGTTTGCCTTGAAAGGTTTTGCCTTTTAGAGTTTAGAGTTCATTGCATTTTTGGCCTCAACCGCTCTGTTTAAAATGATTAATGATCATAATGTAAAATATATTTGCTCCTTTTAGGGAGGGCCATGGCAAGATATCTGTCTTTGTTGTGAAGATGGCCCTAGCAACCATCTGTGGAGGGAAAATACTCGATAAATTAAGATGTAAGCAGCACAACAAATACTTGTTTTACTTTAAATTATGAAAAATGAAATTAAAATCAACCATTTTACCCGTTATAAATCAGCTAATTGTCTTTGTAAAGTTCATGCAATTTCTAGTCTAAGTAATGTACTGCTTTGGAATTTATTATACAAACTTATTAGTGTCTGTACTACCTGTATCTCTGTCTGCTTAGCCTTTTCTTCCTAAAGAAGAAGCAGTACTGGCCCAGCTCTTCATGGCTGGGAGAAGTCATTATTCATTATCTGAAGGATAGGGTTTATTACATAATCTACAAAAACCGTGGGAGCAGTCACAGTGGCTCGTGAAGTGAAAAAAGGAGGGCTGTAATGCTGGTGTATTGTAACAATTGATTTTAATAACTGCTTTACTTTACTTTGTTTTCACAAATAAGTGGGATAATTGTATTGTGCAGTGCTGTAATTAGCCGACTGTGGTGGCAACTGACAATTAGCTTCATCAATTTGTATAATGTCTCCCCGCATTGTTCCCAGACATTTTTTCTCAGATATCAGATTCTGCTGGAATAATGGTGCACTCGCAGTTTGACCAATTTCTGAGGGAGGTTCTCAAATTACCCATGGCGGTTTTTGAGGGACCTTCTTTTGGTTACACCGAACAAGCTGCAAGAACATGCTTTGCACAGCAGGTGACGTTTAATTAACCACAGCGTACAATACAAGCAAAGTGTTTAGCGTTGACATTGTCGGGGAGTTTTCCTGTTGAATCTCACCTCTCCTCTGCACTGATCGTCAACAGAAAAAGGTCTCCCTCAATACATTCCTCGATACGTTGATGTCAGACCCGCCTCCTCAGTGTCTGGTGTGGTTACCGCTCATGCATCGGCTCGCCAACGTGGAGAACGGTAAGACGCCACACAGAATATTTATAAAACTTGAACGATTCCAGGGCTGGGAGGATGTAAAGTTCAGCTTTGCATCATAATCTTGAGTCACCGCACACACAATCAGCCAAGCGGACATATACACACAACTCCAGTGAAGATGACCCATAGGGACCTGACACCCTATGTATGAGTGTGTGTGCTTGTGCGTATTTGTGATGCGCTCATTATCACAAGTCACCTCCATGTGAGCAAGAGAAACACTGTCACATCCTTACACATATCCAGCATGCTGCCGTTGTGCATTTTTCATTTAAAATGAAATTAATGTTGTCATCAGAATAGACTCAATAGCACATCTGTCTGTAAATTAATTAAAATGAATCCTCGTCTCTTTGCAATGTGCAAAATATCTGGGTTTACAATCACAGCTGTTGGTGCGCATGTGTTTGTCCATCTGCATGCGTGTGTGTGTGTGTGCGTCTGATCCCTCCTCTCCTCCCTGCAGTCTTTCACCCAGTCGAGTGCTCCTACTGCCATACTGAGAGTATGATGGGCTTCCGCTACCGCTGCCAGCAATGTCATAATTACCAGCTCTGTCAGGACTGCTTCTGGAGGGGGCATGCCAGCGGTTCCCATAGCAACCAGCACCAAATGAAGGAGTATACATCATGGGTAAGCGAAGGAGAGGGGCGGGCTAAGGAAGGTGTGTCTCCATTTGACCAGTCATTGTGGCTATTTCCGTTCTGCTTCCCCACAATGCGAGGATGCTAAATGTAGCTTGCTGTGATGATGCCATGTGTTTTGAAAAGAAACAAGTGTCCTCAAGTCCCCACAATTGGCACCTCACTTCTGTGCTTCTCCCAGAAATCCCCTGCTAAGAAGTTATCCCATGCCCTCAGTAAGTCACTGAGCTGTGCGTCCAGCAGAGAGCCTCTTCACCCCATGTTTCCTGAAATGCCTGAGAAACCTCTCAACCTAGCTCACATTGTGTAAGTTCATCTTCTTGCATCTTTTTTCTTGTGTGTTGCTGTAGTCCTGCAGTCAGAGAGTTGCATTCTTGTCATTATTCAAAATTTCCTCCCTCAGCTGATAATTATCTTGTTGTTGCCTCGAAGTCTGAAGTGATTCCAGTCAATCTCTTGGGTCAACTGATCAATGAGGCTTAATTATAGCCTTGGGAATGATTTTGATGTGCAACGCTGCTTCTGCCTTTTCCTTGGCTTGACTGATGTTTTGTGTTGTTTTATAAATAATGAAACAAAAGCCTACACAAGCACAGACTTTGTAGCACTCTGGTGCTATTCATTAAAAGCTAAATCATGTTTAGGGACATAATGTTACCTCTATTGCAAAAATCACCCCTCTTACTTTATTCTTTTACCTTGTTGTTACTTATTGGCTGAAATATCCAGATACCGATATGTCTGTTGTAAGCTAATATCTGCCAGTAATATAGTCCTTATATATAATTTTCTTTATATTTTGGTAAATTTATTGAGAAGTCTTGTTTGTTGTGGGTCTTCTTTCTGCATTTAATGTAGTCTCTGCACTGCTGGGCTGATTGTAACAAATTATTTTCATTCCTTTTTTTGTTTCCTCAGAGATACGTGGTGAGTTTACTTTAATTATTTAACACGTCACAAAATGTGTCTTTGTACATTTTTGTTACTGTAGATTGGAGTCCTTTGTATTGTCCTAATCATATACAGTATTGTCAAGTCCCATCCTCCCTAGTGTACTGACAGTCAACTGTTAATTTCTCTCTAAACACTTTCTGTGTTTGTTGATTCACGGATTCATTCCTCCACTCATTACATGTTTTCAGTGTTTACCACACCCTACATAACTAATCATATCTGACTTCGTTGCCATGTTATGATATATGTACCGCAGGACATCTACCAAAATGGAAATTCAAAGATTATAAGATTGCAGGAAATCCGCAAGATTGAAAAAATGAAAGACAAAAGAAAAGGGCAGGAGCATTTGCTGTCTCTTTAACATTAGAAGAAAACAGCCTTGCCACTTTTGGATTAAAAAACATTTGTTTCCTGTCCAGGCCACCGAGACCAGTGAACTTCACCAATGACTACTCACTCTCCCACTCCATGCCTACATCAGGGAACCCTTACTCCACCAAAAAGTGAGTACAACAGCCATGACAATGGATGTCCTGGATTTTACAGCAGATCTTTTCATTTTGCCATGCTCCCTAAAGGCCCCATGCCCTGTATACTCTGTGACCCACACTGCCTTTATTTTCTTGCCTTCATTTTGCAAAGTGTGTGTAGTTGTGTGTGTGTGTGTGTGTGTGTGTGTGTGTATGTGTGTGTGTGTGAACATTTGTATATCACCGTGCTTTTTTTTCCTTCGTGGTTTCTCGTGCTGAATGTAAATAGCTTGCCTTACAGCAAGAATAATGATGTTGAGCAAAGAAAGCTCTTGACTGGGGCTGCTCCACATCTGTTGAAAGGCAGAGGGTAAGTGACACAGGTGTGCATAAGAGAATGCCTTTGTTGCTCAAATGCATGTGTGAACTAAAATAGTTAATAATCATAGGGCATAAACTAGAGTGCTTATCGACCGAAGGAAATTATTAGTGAACTACTTTTCTTATAGAAGGGTTTACGTTGTTGTACTCGAGGGGCTATTTCAAAGACACTAGATGAAGCATGCATCATAAACATCAGTGGCAATTCTCTCTTACAATATTTTCATTTACATAATGGGAAATACTAACTGTCTCTAATATGAGCTGTTGAATATTACCCTCAATCACCCATGAAATGGGATTAACTTGTTTTTTCTGTTGCTATATATGTTGCATTTCAGAACATAAAGTATTCTGATCCTGATTTCTCTAGTAAAAGGCCATTGAGCTCATCTGCACCTGCACTCGATGAGTAAAGTGTTTCTTTAGGGAACACTACTCCCTTTCATAACTCTTATAGAAAAACATACAGATGTGATGAGTGAGTAGCGTTCTTCAGGTTCTCTATGTGCATGTCAGAGCATCTGAAATTGTGGTTAATGTTTGCACTGACTGAGACCATATCAGTAAAACAGGGCTTTCAGGTGATGTGCGCTCTGGAGGTTGACTGCCTAGCTTTTGCACAGCAATGACGGAGAATACCTGATTACATTCCTAAACTTATGAAGAGAGTTTAGACTTTAAACAGCTGGAATATACAGTTAAAGGGGCATTCTGGTAATTTAATACTTTTAGAGTGGTCAAAACAAAACAGAGCTATGCCAAGATATTCTGACTTTTAGTTTCTATAATGTTGGTCACGCTTGAAAAACCCTGGACCCTACACTTCCCATAATGCAACACAATAAGCTTCCTAACATGTAAATGACAACATCTTTCAAACTTCATGTGTAATGCAGGCTGTCTCTTAAAGCACTGCACTAACCAATATGTGTAATATGAAAGGTGTTGCTTGTAGTGGCAAACCCACACTCTTTTGTTTTCATGGCCTATAAATAAACTCTGATAAACTACTATCTGCTCAGCACCAACTACATAATACCTGGAGCAAACAAACAAAGCTGGTGACTTGCTGATGAATATGGTGGAACATTTAGCTGCCAAAGAGCCCAGGTATTTACCTCGGGAGTTATTGGAGAAGCAAAACAGAGGTAAAAGAAGAGTGATTACTGAACATTCATCAGGTTCACAGTTGCTCAATATCTGCTGGATGTGTAAAAAAGCAGCTGTTTGGTAACATGTAAGCCATAATCATAATCATCAACCAAATCAGCAAAATATGCCTAAATGAATACTGCTTTTTGTAATCAAAAAGCCCAACCCGAGATCACTCAAGTGATTTCATTTTTTTTCCAGAGCGCCAGAAGACATTGCTGTTTCACAAGCTGAGTAGAGCTCCCGCTAACTTGGAGTGTACACTTGATGGAGTGGCCCTTTGATAATTTTGACTAAATAAATAGTTATTTTGAACATTCAGCTACCAGTCAAAACTGCATACTGACCTCATATGGTTGGCTACTAATAACATTAGGTAGATTTATTTTTGTGCTTAGATAATATCAGCTCTGCTAAACATTAGCTTGTTGCTAGCGATACTATCCATTATTATTCATTTAGCAGACGCTTTTATCCAAAGCAACTTACAATTGCTATACATGTCAGAGGTCGCACGCCTCTGGAGCAACTAACTGTCTTGCTCAAGGACACGTTGGTGGATGGGTCACAGTGGTTGATTGAACCCCCGGTTTCTCACACCAAAGGCAGGTGTCTTATCCATTGCACCATCACTCCCCCTATATATATTATAAAGTCAAAATGCAGTAGCTGGTAGTTGATTAATTAGCTTGTTAGCTTGCTGGTTAACAAACCAAAATGATAATTTGTCAGGTTAACTGACTACAACTTGAAATGTTTTAGAGCTAAGATTCAATTAAACAATTAGAACGGTTTAACCTAAATTTGGAAACTACCAGACTATACATTTATTTTTATTGTATTTTTTTCTGAATGGATTGACTGTGCATTTCTTTGTTGCTTCTTTCGAGACATTTTATGGTCGATGCTAATTCTGCACTGACCCTCCATAATGACAGAATGAATGGTTGCTATAGGAGTTTGTGATGCAGGTGGAAAGCCTGTATAAATATAGGAGATACAAAAGACTGTACAGTGTGTATGCTTGACATATCTTAGGGGGTAGATTGTTTGACTCAAAAATAATGACTTTCAGTACTTTTGATAACAGAGGACTGAGCGATTGATGCTTGTAGAATGTAAACAGTGCATGTAGCCTGTAGAGTCTTTTTCGCTGGGCATGTCCTTAATCGTGCTCCAAGCTTTCATCAGTGGTGTTCCTCCCAAACATAATATGGCCTTGTTTCTCTCTAGCCACCCATGAATGGCTGCTTTTCAGCGACTCTCCTCCTCTTTTCCTTTGTTGCGTTTTCTCCTTTTCTCTCTCTGCTTCCTCTCCACTGTCTTTCCCTGTCCCTCTATTGTCACCTGTGTAATGTAATGTTTTATGTTTTGTGAAACCCTGCACTGTTCCAGGTTGAACTACAACCTTGATGTTGCTGATAGACTTGCTGACGAACATGCTCTGATTGGCCTCTATGTGAATCTACTCCAAAACAACCCCAAAACCTGGTTAGTTGGTGTGGTGCTAGTGTCAGTGGAAACTATGTGCTCTGCTGAACTGCCACCTCGCAGTCCTTCCCCTAACCCATCCTTATGCTGAGTGTGTTACAGCCTTAACGCTGCATGCTGTCAGTTTTACAGACTGTTTGCCTTGACCTTTTTTTCTTTTGTCAAGGCATTTGTATTATTCAGCAGCAATAGTTGTTTTTGACTGATTTGTGTCAGTCAGAAACAACCAAAATGGAATCAAAGTTTGTTTCTACCTAGAAACCGGTACAGATTTGATTCCAAAGTGAAATGACGTTTTTCAAATTTAAGTCCTTAAAAGAGCTATTGCATGTTTTGTTATCTTTTACAAATTGGTAAAAGAACAAAGGGTAAATTGTATAACTCCTAGTTACCACTAGTTAATTTGTACCAAATACTTTGAACACTTTTTAATACAGTTATTTTCTCCGACTTGACTATTATTATTATTATTAACCAATAGAATTATAAATTAAGGTACTCTCTAAAATGAGTTTGCACTGTTTGGTCTGAAAATTATGTGTACATTTTTAAAAATAAAACTGAGGTGTAAAGTGACTGGTTTGTATTTGATCACTGGGAATAGTCTCTCCTCTTTGGGGCATTTTTGCTTATTTCTTCTCTTACAAACAAACGGATGCCTGTATTTTCTGTGTGCACTAATATGCTTGTTTGTATGTTTTAATGCTGGTTGCAATGCAATGTCATCCATCATGTTTGCCCCCCCCCCATATCCTCCGTACTGCTTTTACTGTATGTGTGCTTGCATATACATATACAACCATATTTTTATGGTATTAAAGATCAGATTGTGTAAGTAACACTTCTGGACTTTAAATACAGAGTGAATGATTACTTCACCTCTGCTTTTATACAGTAACCCAACTTTATTCCTGCTTTAGCGGTTTTACATAATTAGCTTAGCATGATTACTTGGGGCCTCTGCTGTGAAACGTATGAAGCTTTCCTGCCGAAGAACTAATCTGACTCCTGAACAAACTAAACTTGAATGTTTGCATTTTTTTCCCTGCATAGTTTATATCTGCATAGCAGCCTAGTAACTGTTTAATGTTGTGACTCCCATCTCTATTTTCCTCATGATCAGTTTGCTGGAGAGCAGTAACCATCAAGATGAAGAGCACAGTCTCATCGCCCGCTATGCTGCTAGACTGGCTGCTGATGCTGCGGTGAGAGAGATATATAAGAAATTTATTGCACACAGTATCATACCATCTTTCATCGTTCACTGCTAAAAATCTGTCCTTGGTGAGAAGAAGGTTTAACGTTCGCTGCTACCCATACCTTCAGGGCTTTTTATTGCTAAGATGATGAAGGTGATGATCATTTCTAACCAGACCCTTATGCCTGTTTATGTTCTGATCAGGTCTTTATGGATGGTTGGTGACTTGACTGTTTTGTTCTCCCTGTGAGATTTGAGATAAGGTAGTGGATGACATCATCCAGAGGTAAAGCCGGTTCACGTGATGTCTCTTGCTTGGTTTCACCGACAGGCTCAACAGCAGAGGGTCCCCACAGACCTCCCCTGCTCTCTGGATGCCAACAAACAGCAGAGGCAGCTCATTGCCGAGCTCGAGAGCAAAAACAGGTTAGGGATGACTGCTTTAGTGATACGGTTCTGTTCTGTTCTTTTCTTTTCGTTGTCTCCTCTCCTTTTTTTAACTCTTCAACAATAAACTCACCTTGAGAACTGAGGGGTTCTTGGTCTGACAGAATAAACAGACCTTAGTGTTATTAGTAGAAACTTTCATTGTTATACATTTCTTTACCAAATATTAACATTTTTGAGGAGGTAACTAACTGCATGTAGCAGTATACAAAATAGGCCTATGTATATTCAAGGCAATTTATTTGTATAGCATTTTTCAGACAGTGTCAAATTCCAAGTAGCCTACCTTACAAATTGCTTAAAAATAGTAAACTAGGGTAAGACAGAAAATAAAAGCAGTTAAAAAGACTTCATCATTGTAAGTAACAGCAAATTTAACATTAAATTAGATCAATAAATAATACTGAATAATATAACCAAGAGAAGAAAAGAAGAGTAGACGTCTTTCACCAACACTGCCTTGGGCGGATACTGAGGATACGTTACTTCGACCACATAACCAAGGAGGAGGTCCTTAGGTCCAAGTTAAGCGTGATCATCGCACGAATCCTGAAGAAGGCGTTTCGCTGGGTTCCACCTGAAGGCCGACGCCACGACTGACCTGGCTGGCGGCGGACCTTCATCAGTGACCTCAAGGCCCTCAACGTCTCCTGGGATGAGGCCGAAGAACTGCTGACCGCGATCGATGGAGAACCCTTGTTGCCCACTAGCTAGCTTGTTTGGAAAAGAAGAAGAAAAAGAAGAATATAACCAAAGTGGAGACAGAAGTTCAATTATAGGCAACACTGAAGAAGTACGTAGATTTAAATGCACCTATAATTAATACTTTTATATAAATAATGTATCTCATGACCACTTGTATATGACAGGGGTCACTTGTGGCGAGGAACCCACAGAGAATTAGTACTCTGCTGTTACCTGTCACACTGTGATGCCTTACAGGGACACTTGAGCCATTGCTTACGTTATTAGTATCACTTGTGGTTTTGCTACCATGACAAGGCAAAATAAATGTTGTGGAAAAGGTCCATAGCATCTTTCACCTCAATGTTTTGTTTTCCAGCCTGAATCTTCACTGTTTTACTGTTTTGGACCCCCTCTCCCATAGCAACATTTTTGGGCACAGCAGACGCATGTGTACTAACCTTTCGAGCATTAAACGGTTAACAAATAGCTGGTGAATATAGTGGAGCGTTTAACAGCTAAAGAGTTAGATATGGTCATTTGCAGTTGGTAGAGACCAGACCAAAAACAGCTGAAAGAGAGTGAATATTGAACATAAAATGGTCAGGTGGACACAAACTAATGTTACTCCACATCTGCTGGACTTGTAAATAACCAAGCTTCACAGCCTGTTCCGCTGCCCCCATGTGGCCAAAATAAAATCTGTTTTGCTTGTTGTTTTGCATGTTAAGATCAGTGGTTCTAAGACTTTTTGACATCAAAGACCCCTAAACTGACACAAATTAACCCACAGACCCCCTTTGATAAGATTAGATGTTTTATTACAGAAAGTGTTTAAAACCTATGACCAAAATAGTCATATATTCTGCCATTGTGTTACTTATGGATGGAATTAAAGTGATATAAATTATTCCCCTTTTTGCTGGGGTCCCCCTAGAACCCCCTCAAGGACCCCTGGTACTCCCTGGACCCCACTTTGGGACCACTGGTTTAGACTGTCAAATGACAGGGCCTACAGTAAGATCATCTGGGAGGTTATTCCAAATTTGTGCATATAGTATGGCCTAGTAATGCAGCTTCCCTGTAATTTGTGTTGACCTATGGTCATACAGCCATGTCTGAAATATAACCTTGTGTTGTAATTGCATATGTTTGTGCATGTCATAGAGAAATCCTACAGGAAATCCAGCGGCTGCGCCTTCAGCATGAGGAGGCCTCCCAGCCACCACCTGACAAGGGTCAGCAGAACCCCACTCTGCTGGCTGAGCTACGACTTCTCAGGTAACTCCGCCTGCTTTAATCTTTCACTGTGCAGTGCGTTTATAACAGACATTTTTGCTTAGGCTGCAATAAAACGTACATAATTGTAATTGCTTTTTACTTGACAAATGAACAGCATATGTTAAGAGTCTACAGATGCTCATACACATTTTCCATTTTGCTATTGACGTGACATTATGGTATCATCACATTGTACAACTTCTCTCCTCCTGTTAGGCAACGCAAAGATGAGCTAGAACAAAGAATGTCTACTCTGCAGGAGAGTCGCAGGGAACTCATGGTGCAGCTGGAGCAGCTAATGATGCTTCTCAAGGTAGTACAGACGTGCCTTTCATCTCCTTGACTTCACAGCACTCAAATACAGAATGCAGTTAAGATGCCTTCATGATTACTGAGCGAACACAGGGTGTTTCCTGTGGGGAACGATAAGGTTGTGGTAATTTAGTTTCAAGTTTGCTTCCTGACCAGAATCAGTTCTATTCTGCAGCTAATGTTTGCATGTTTATATAAAACTACATGGTAAGGTAACTTGTATTTTTTGTTTCTTATTTTGAGGCAGGTGGTAAGCAATATGGCCAGATGATGAATTTCCCTTGTAGAACAATTACTCCCAGCTGTGGGCGATCACTCCAGCTAACATAAAGCAAACACTGCACTTTGCAGATGAGGAAATGTGTGCATTACCCAACATGTCCAATAGATGGCGCACATCTTTTAGTAGTCAAGCTTTGTTGAGGCCTTATATGTCATTGTTTTGACTGTAAAAATAAAAAGTACAGGAAATTCACATGTATATTTTAAGATTTATAGCTATAGATAAAACATCTGGTTTTGTGGGATTCTCACCAGATAATTTTTTTTATATATACTGGCCTCTTCCAATATTTCTAAATATCATTGATGTAAACAAACCTTTAACAGCATCCGCAAAATGTGTTATCTAGTTGGTGTCTAATGTTAGTCTTGCTCCTGTCTGTCAATTAATAAGTGACAGCAAGCTCCAAAGATGTGTTTTGGTATTTGTTAATATAATAAACACTGTTTATTTATACATTTGCATCATCACAAAATTCACTGTATATTTTTGTAAATCATTAATGTCCTGATCAATGAGTTCAGGATATTGAGTTTGGGATTATGCTCCATCACACCTTACAAGACAACATGTCTACCCCCTCTCTAAGGAGGATAGCCTTAAGTGTGACAACAAGACAGGAGATCCTCAAAGCCTACATAACTAACTAACATAACATACTATACTGTCTTAAGTGGGGAGGATATAAATCTAACTAGCCTAAAAGGATCAGTGTTAATCCATTAAACTTGCTTGAGAAAGACATATGCTTGTCACGTCCTAGAGGAAATACTGATTGGATTTCTATTTTTTGAAATACACAATGTAACTTGGCTGGTGTTTCATGAGCCATAAAATGTTGTTTTCCAGCTGGAGGAGGAATGCAAACAAGGTGTAAGTGTGAAAACTGTGAAGTAAAAAGAGACTGAAACTACACTCGGATTTAAAATTATTGCATGCATGTTTGAAATACTTTGCTGTTGTCGGGTGAAAACTTTGTATCTACACAATTCAAACTTGTAAAGATTAAGAGATGAAAGTACTGTAAATATTCAGCTTATCTGAAATTTGGAGATACATGGTGTTCTCCAGACAGCACCAACTTGTGGTTTGGTCTGTGGGAATAATTTTAGACAGAAAAATGTGTATAACAGCATGTTGAGAATTTGGAAAATACTGATAATGCAGCTTAATTACTCCTCATACTGTACATTTCTAGCATGTGTGGAATGTAAGTTATTGTTACTTATAAAGCTATTGTGGTGTCGACTTAAAAAAATGGTTGAATTGTTTGTAGCTGTTTTTGTCGTTTGAATTAAGATTCTTTGCTGTGGTTTGAGCTCCGAAAATGAGAAGAGTTATTTGTTGCATTGCTTGTGGAAGGTTTGCTTTGATAAGAAACCTTTTGATCCAGATAATATCATATTCTTCTTAGACCGTTTCATTACAGCATGGCTTTTGACGATGTCAACACAGCGGCACTAGTTAACACTAAAACGGTTTGTATTTGTTGCAGACTCAGGGTCCCGGCTCTCCTCGCTCTTCCCCGAGCCACACCATCAGCCGGCCGATCCCCACACCAATCCACTCGGACTCTGCCGGCACGACCCCGACTCACACACCTCAGGACTCACTCATGGGCGTGGGAGGGGATGTTCAGGAGGCCTTTGCTCAGGGTAACACAGTCACATACAGAAGTATACATTTGCTTATGGACATGTGTCCAAAGAATGGCTCGAAGCTGCATGTAATCCTATTTTAAAACTTTTTTTTAAAGGTCCAAGGAGAAATCTGAGAAATGACTTACTCATTGCTGCTGACTCCATCACCAACACAATGTCATCACTGGTTAAAGAACTCAATTCAGGTAAAATTGAACCAAAATGAAGCTCTTTTGTTGTCTGAGTTTTTACACAACAGCTGTTTTAAAATGACTTTTTTTCCACAGAGGGTGGAAGTGAGACTGAGAGCACTGTGGATTCAGACTTTGGACGTGTTGACCTATTGGCCACAACTTCTTCAGATCCCTTCTTCACATATAAACCAAGGTACGAAGACTGCATATCTTGACCTGATATAGCTTCAAATGGCTCATCACCATTTTGTTTCTGTCAAAATCCCCCCTTCAAATTCAAAACCCTTTTTATTTAGTGTCTTCTTCTACGCTTTCTCAGCTCATCCATTGTCACTGCTTAACCTGAGAAACTGTTTTACTGACAGTTTATTTGCTCTGTTGCCAGCTTTCCCTGAAGTGTTTCTTTGTGTCATACTGGCATATAGACCAGTTCATCTCCTACATCTCTATAAACCACTGATTTGAATAAAATATAATGGTTATTATGAGAAATTACAAATTGGTGTGCCTGCAGCTTCAAAGCTTTGTATTAAATTGTGTTACTTTAGTGTTTAGGTACACTTCCGATCTTGTGTGTGGTTTTAAACTGCCTGTTAATCTGTTGAAGAAGTGCCAGCGCTGCAGAGGCGGAGAGCTTTGAAAACGATCTGGAGCAGCAGCTGGAGGACGAGCTCACGTTAGAGGAGCTTATGAAGCACAGGCAGGACCCAGACAAAGCGTGCATGGTGAGTCCTAGCTTTCCAAGACTGTAAGGAAGGAGAAGGGGGCATATTGTGCGTTTTGAATCATTAAATTACTCATTGTCAATACATACCCCTTAACCTGCTGTGTGTGTGTGTGTGTGTGTGTGTGTGTGTGTGTGTGTGTGTGTGTGTGTGTTTTGGTGGCGTTCATACTGTGGTACAGGTGACGCTGCAGCAGTGACTGTGTTAGTCCAGGCAACTGGTGAGTATCTGCAACTGTCAGTCTGACGGCTGAGACTTTTTTTTTATCAATGCTTTAGGTGTTTGGCCTTTTATTCCTTTTAAAGTATGTTTACATGTGTATTAGTATCCTGGTTTTGAGTATAATCCTAATTTTGATAGTTTTTGGGATTTGTATGACATGTATGTGTAATGTGATTCTAGCATTATTCAGGTTTCTGATGACTTAAGAGTTTCAAGGAAATATGGTCAAACATTGAAAGGAGCCATTGAAACTTAAAAGTTATTAAAAAGTCTTATGTTATAGTCTGGATGTGGATAATCAAGCTCTATTTTCAAATGATCTGTGTGTAAACATACTTATCTGGCCTTTGCTTTACATGTCGAGCACTTCCATTACAGTTAGTTAGTGTTGTAGTACTCAAGACCGGTCTTGGTCTTGAGACCGGTCTTAAGACCACTTTTTGATGGTCTTGGTCTTGTCTCGGACTCGACTGCATTTGTACTTGGTCTTGTCTCGGTCTAGAACATTGAGGACTCCGGATTTTATTTCAAGACCAGTCAAGACCATAACTTTGGGAATATCAATAAATTGCTTTTACATTGACTGATTTATTTGTTATCATCCTAACTTTAATTGGATGTAAAACGTTTTGCTTGAAATGCAACCAATAACCCTAATTAAAAATGTGTTGTTACCCTTGACGACTGTCACCCCTCCCTGCAATACTTACATTGATTTCATCTCTTAGTGTTTGTATGTGGGTGTTTTAATGGGAATGTGGATCTTTTAGATCAATGTGTACCTATGATCTCGTTCCACATTTTATTGTGTGTCATGTAATGTGGGGAACTGGTCTAGGTCTTGACTCGGTCTCACCCTCCCTCGGTCTTGGTCTCGACTGGTCTCAGCCCCTAAAAGTCTTGGTCTTGTCTCAGTCTCGAGTCTGTCTTGGTCTTGTCTCGGTCTCAGTTTGGGCTGTCTTGACTACAAAACTACTGTTAGTACATGTTCTGTATTCCTAACAGGTGAGCAATATGAAAAGCAACAATAGTAGAAGACACTGGAGGAGACAACACTGGGCTGACGTTACAGAGAACTGAAGATACGAAGAATTTAAGTTCCAACCACAGAATACATTTATGTAAAGATATATTTTTTAACCAACCACATATTTAAGGTTATACTGTGAGCTGATGTAAAGAGATTAATTGGTGATGTGTCTGTTATACCACAGGTGCCATAAAAACCACATAACTTTGGGGAATTATTTCTTAATTTTTAGCCTTTTTACATGAGTTGTCAAGCAAATGTACAACTACACTGTTAGGGTGGCAAACTGAAACGTTTCTGAAAACAATGAGGTTAAAGTGTTGGACTTGAAGTTATAGATGATAAAATTTGCAATATTTTGTAAATGTATAACTCTGACAGATTTTACCACTATTCCATAGATTTCTTACTGTTGCTGTTGAGTGGCTTTTGTATTGTTTTTTGACTTGGTTTTTTTGGAGCAGGCCGATCAGATAAGTTTGTTTTATTTGATACATTAGTAATCATAATGCACACTGCCTTAGCTGATTGGATGACCTCTCAGCAGAGCTTTTTCAAACTGTCAATGCAGCATGTAGCAAAACAGCAGCAATGCTAGTTGCCTTCACTGGACAAATGAGGCTAAGCTCATTAAATCTAATGCTGAGAAGTGATTTTATCTGCAGAGGGATTTGTTCTGCAAACATGTACACTGACAATATATAAATTGTTTATTAAATATAAGCTATAGATGGATTGGTTCTAATATCTGAATGTGTTGGTGAAAACGATGTAACACGGAGACTTCCAAATCACTCAAATTCAAAGGTTTACACTGGTAAGGGCATTGAACAAATTTTGTTTACTAAGTAGTTTATGAATTAAGGTTAGACCACGGATCATTTGCCATTGTTCCATGTGTTAGCGTCAGTGCTCTCACACACACACATCTCTGTGTGACTTGCACACAAACATACACACTCTTGATGTATTTTCTGAGTGTGCGTGAAACTTTACTCAGTCACTTTGGGAAAAGTGGCAAGCCAATCTAAAATCATAAATGTGTGAAATATATCTAGTTTGATTTTTGGGCAAGTTCATAGCAGTGATTTTGCATGGTGGTGATGCATAATAAAGTGTTGACACAATATCACAATTTTTGCCTATGAACTCCTTTTTTTCTTTCTTTTTCCATTCCAGAACGGCACACTTCAATTGGCTTGGTTTGGCAGTGCACATTTATTATCTGTCATAAATGCACTGTTGGCTGCCCTCAACCTATTGTCTATAATTCATCACATAGACCCACCATCTGAGGTAACATAAAAGCAGCCATCCAGCACTGAATCTCATAGTGAATATTAGGAGGGAGAATGTCGCTCCCAGGCAATGTTATCAGCATATGAGTTTATTATTATTATTATTATTATTATTAGTATTATTATTATCATCAGCACTTTTTAAAGACATCCGCACAAGCCTGTCCTTTCAACATTTAAAGTGACAGCATCCATCCCCAGGTATTTGCCTAACACCACAGTTTTCCCACAATACGTCCTTTCTTTATCTGGTCTATGTTCAGTCTACTTTATCAGCATAGTTAGCAAAGTAGCCATAATAGTGATGAATTTTATACAAAGCTTCTTCCAAATATTGTTTGTCTCTTATCAAGTGCATGGCTGCACCCTGGTGTTAAAACATGTGTAATACAGGTTTATTTAATCAAAGATGCCAACTTTGTGCATTGTATTTCCCTCTGTGAAAAACAGTGTTGCTCTTTGCCTAGAATTATAATTGGTGATTTAAAAAAAAACAACCCACAATTTTCAGATATTCAATTTAAGATAATTTAAAACACAGACGGCAAACCTTCACATTTGAGAAGCTCCAACGAGATTTGTTTTGTTTTGCCATTTTTGGTTGATAAAATTACTTTTACAATGAATCTACTGTCAGAATTGTTACCAATTAGTTTTCAGCGGATCTGTTGAACGACTAATGGATTAAGTGAAACAGCACATTGCACATTGCGATGTTTTACTAATTTACTAGAAATTTTTAAAAGACCTTCCTAGGCATAAGTTTTATTAGAAAAATATTACATTTATATAAAAAATATAAACTAAGTATAGATGGTGGTGTATTAAGTGAAATCTGCGTCGAATAAATATGTATTAATAGGAAAAGAAAGTGATGTGACACAGACTGACAAGACGGAAAGCTGCATGATGTTCTGAATGATCAACGCATCAAGACGCGATTGGTCAAAGTCGCAACAGATGTCGCTGGCGGGCCAATCAGCTGCAACGCCGGTGAAGTGCTGTCCAATCAGCTGGCCGCCCTCAGCTCCTCGTCTAGTGAGAATGGGCGTTGGAGGGTGGGGTGACTCAGCCGGAAAACAGCAAATTTTAACACCTTGTAACCTGCGGATCGGAGTTCAGTGGTGAGTCTCATTTGCTTTGCTGAACAATTTCAGTCTGTAATTTGATTTGAGACGTGCAGTATGGTGTGTAAATGCAAAAACCGGTGCGTATTTTACGTGTACGAGTCGGCGATTCGTACGGTGATGTTACCCAGGGTCAGGGCATATGTCTGCTGTCACTATTCTGACAGTGTTGGCAGGAACAAAATTAGCTTACTGTAACTTGGCGGTTAGCCGGACAAGATGTACTAATGTCACTGTAAGTAGCGTCTGGCTTGGTAAAACACTAATTTTTTTCTTGTGCTTTGGCATTGTTTGACTGTGTAATCGCTTGCTTACCACTCATTGTTTCTCATTTAACTGTCATCTCTAAACACGAAGCCGAGTTAGCTTCATTAACGAGATTTACTGCAGCTAACTTAGCTGCTTCGTGGAGTTGTTAAAAACATCTCTCTCGTGTTTTCCCTCCATCAGCAACGACAGTTTACGTTAAAGCTATTTATGAGCAGTGGCGTGCACCGGGGACAGAAGAGAAGAAGAGAGGGTGACCACGGACCACCTTGGTCTTTTGTCTTGGGTGCAAAATTTCCCTTTTCAAATGGCAAATGGAAGGTTTCTTTCCACACATGTTAAGTTACTTGTATCTAACAGGAAAAACTACTGGTATAAGGTGTGAGAAACCGGTGCTGACTCCTATCTGGTCCTCCCTGCCCTCACTTTGGTTTGGTTTGATGTTCCCCTGAAAGTGTTGGTGCACACCCCTGACTCTGTCAAGAATATTTAACACCCTGCGTAGTTGCCTTAAATACCTAGCACACACTTTAACCTGTCCAACCTGCAGGCCAGGGTAACTGTGACCTCTCTGCTATTTTGTGAGTGCTGAGGGCTGTTGGGTGGAGTACCCACCCCTCACCCCACTTGATTACACAGTACAAGAGAAAGCTTGGTGAGCAAGCATGGTCGCTTTGCTTTTCCTCTAATGGTATGAGCCTATGCAAAACTGCCCGGTGATTCATTGTAGGCTAACGTACAGCATTAACAGAGACCAACATGTTACCCTGCTTTCACAAAATTGAAAGCAAGCAACATGAACAAAGAAGCTAAACAAAGCAGATGTTATAGCTAGATTACCCTGCCTGCATGCTTTGTTTCTTGTACCCACCTGATTGCTCCATAGCTAGTTAAACCCATTCAGTGGCAACAAATGCATCACACAAAAATACAAATCACAACATTCATGGTGTGTATACGCATTGAGGTCACTGGTTCCTGAAATTACAGCACTGGACTTGACACATCATGTGGCTGAAATTGCAAGTACACCTACATATTTTCTATATCTCAACATTCTTGGAACCGGCTGAGGCCATGTTCAGACAGACGGTTGGCCAATTAAATTTTAACAGACATTCCTGGTAGCTTTTCTCTGTTGTAAAATCCTTCTTTCTGGTATTTAAAGATATTATGTAATTTTTTTGCATCTAATACGCCTTCATATTCATGGCTCTGTTAACCAAACTGGACTTGGATGGTATTTAATCATCTCACCTGTATCAACCTGAAACAACAACGCTGTGCTGTTTTTGGTCTGAAAGCCTGGTAATGCATTGACAGTTGAGTCATTCCTTTCAAAATGTTATTGTGGAGACGGTCCCAACCTTTTTTATTTTAATTTTTGGTGTGTACTAGCCCTTTTGTGTAAAGCGTCAAGGAGGACAACCGTCCTAGGCATAAGCAAAAAAAAGCTAACGTGTCTCCCATCTTATGGTCTAATATTTACATATTTAATTCTTAGGCTTCACTGTCTAAACATGTATTTAAGTGAGGCCATGCATGCTGCACATGTGTGATGACACTTTAAGGCTCTTCAGACTGGCAAGTGGCAAGTTCATATCAGTGACAGCCTGGCGATAGCTTTGCCTCCCCACTTAGCAGGGGTTCAGTATGGGGGATGCAGTTGCTGCCCATGGGAACAAGCACAGAGTTTCCCGTTTTCCTGCTGCCCCTGACGTTTGTCATACTTTTACTGCTTGCCGGCAGATACCAAGCTTGTTGTGTGTGTGATTGTGTTGAGACCACCACGCTGCAGTAGTCACTTTCCAGTCTGATATGGCCCTTCACATTACTGTAGAAGAAATGTAGCACTCATGCTTTTCATTCTTCGTAGAAACATTTCTAGTGTCCATAGTTTGGTGTAGGGCTGGGCGATATGGCCAAAAATGTTGTCACGATAAAAACATTTCATATCATTCAATATCAATAATTATCACGATAAATGTCAAATCATTATTTGTTTAAAGGCTGATTTTTGCTCCTGAGAGAAAATTGAAGAAACCAGATGGTTAATTATGTGGCTAAATTCTTCTTTATGGTCAGAATGGAACAAACACTTGATGCCAAACAGTGGATCACTTCACAAGTCTGAGTCACAACATTCAAAACTATTGTCTTTTTCAACAAATATGATTAGTTAATCTTTTTTCAGGCCTCTTTTTTTCAACAAAATAAATATTTTAATAGAAAAATTAGGTGCTAATTTGTCCGTGATTCAAATGAATTAAAGCAAATATTTATTGACAGTATATTGAAAATGTATTATATTGTTGTTGAGGAAAATTATATTGTGATAATTATCATTATTGTTTTATTGCCCAGCCGTAGTTTGGTGATTTAATGAGATTAGCACTAGGCTGTGCCTTGTGCTTAGCTCTGCATGAATCTGTGTAAAGACAGAAGAGTAGGTTTGACCCTGTAAAGGCGAGGATCCTGAATATTTATACCTGCAGAATAACCACCCAAGAGATGGATATCCTGCAATTATGCAAGTGTCTTGATTTATTTATCTTAAATAAAAATAAAAACAACACTTAAAGCTTGGGTAGGCAACGTTGAGGAACTAGCACAAGACAGCGAAAAGTATCCTGCCCCCTCCCTCCAAAACCACACACCTAAAACACATTTTCATGTTCAATGACTGCATTGGCAGAGTGCATGCAGGTAGACAGGCAGGTAGGGCAGCTGTTCAGCTTGATTTATTGATTGCTGTCAGGACCTAAAGAGAATTTCAACAAATATAACACAAATGCTTCTGAAATAAATTGCCTACCATAAAAGAGTATCTTAAATGCACATTTCAGTCCAAAGGTGAATTATTGCAGTCAGTCAAATGTGGAATCCGTGGCACAAACAGCCGCTTTGCTGGCATGTGACTTTTAAAAGCTCCAGTGTGATTAGTTCAAGCTGAATGAAAGAGTGATGATGTCAATTACGGTCACAGTTTCACAACCAAACACTGTTGGAATCTGGAATCAGGGTTCAAAGCAAAGCTTTGCTATAAATCCTGTATCAATTAACAGAAGGCGACTTTGTCAAGCCGTGGCTATGGAGAATGAAAATCCTGTTAAGTAACCATAACAGGCTAAGACTAGTGAAAATTTGATTAACTGGTATGAGACAAAACTCAGAATGGAGGTCAGTATTTTTGGGTGAGATTAATCAGACTTCATTTGTTGGACAGTTGTCTTAATTGGATTTAGGTGGGTTTAAAAGAGTCTTCTTCTTCTTCTTAAGTTCACAAGTTGTAGGCAAAAAGTGACCTCAACTTTGGCCTCATGGTGGCACTAGAAGAACTGTTGTAAGTGATCACACAGAGGTGTGTGAGTATTTGACATCCCTATCTCAGTTTTAAAAGCATTGATGGACAATTGGAAATATTATTGGCCAGTTATGACAGAAAAAGTAACCACTGGAGGTGGAAGTGGTTACTATACTGGAAAATTAGCCTTGTTCAAATGATGCTTCCTCTCCACTATGGCAGGGCTTTGATAAGCTTATACCAGAAGAAGCAAAAAAAACAGCTTGTTCAACAAACCATTTTGCCTAGTGGCCTGGCTGACATTAACAAGACTACTTGTTATCTTGACCCAGCAAACTCAGAGGTCAAACTGTTTAGAGATAAGAGTTCACGCGTCACAGATCAAAATGTGAGTTGACCTTTGGACTGATGGTGGTGCTGCTGCAACGATTGATCTCAAAATCTGTACCTGCATTTGTTTTTGACTGTCTGTGTTTAAGTTGACATAAAAACTTAAAGGATTACCACAGGTCTGTGTCAAAAGAAAAGAAAAAGCTACTACACAATGACATGAAAGAGTAAAACAACTTTACAGAATCCCTGTACATTTGCCCTGAGGCCTTTGCTGTCGGGTCACAGGGTCTTGCCAGTAAAGACAATGCTAAATTAGTAGAGTTATAGGCCGTATGAATGGCCGGGCCTACTTGCATAAAACATCTTAGCTGTCTTGTATTGACTCTTGGTGCAGTCCAGTGCTGTTATAGAGCTTTTCCATCACGCATGTTAAATACTGTGACCTGCTGGTCCACATTCAGTAGCTTTGTATCATTGATTACTAACCATGTTCATATAAGGTTGGACTGAGTTGGTCTTACTTGCTGATTCACAGATATTTTGAGATTAGGGGTGGTAATGATTCATGGGACATTCGGATACCCTGTCAGTCTCCCAGTTTGACAAATTTTAACTTGAGTACAGCGAAAATAAGTTGAGTAGTTCACCTTTTCAATGTCATACAAGGCTCGAATGAAACTAGTTTTTTCTGACCCATTCAAGGTTGTGGCTCAGCAGAATATGCAACACACAACAAAAGCAGTGTTTTACAATACAAACCCGTTTCCAAAAATGTTGTGTAAAATGTAAATAGAAACAAAATGTGATCTGGAAGACATTGAAATGCCATATTTAATTGAAAATAGCACAAAGACAACATATCAAATGTTGAAACTGAGAAATGTTATTGTTTTTGGAAAATTATATGCCCATTTTGAATTTGATGCCAGCAACACTTTTCAAGGAAAGTTGGGACAGGGTCATGTTTAAACAACACCATGTAAGCGTCTGGGAATTGAGGAGACAGCTTTCATCTTTAAAGTGGAATGTTTTCCCATTCTTGCTTGATGTAGGATTTCGGCGTCCATGATTTCCAAACTTCAAATTTCGACTTGTCAGACCACAGGACAGTTTTCCACTTTGACTCAGTCCGTCTTTATTGAGCTTGAGCCCACAAACGGTGGCGTTTCTGGGTCTGGTTTATACGGTTTCCTCTTTGCATGGTAGAGTTTCAACTTGCATTTGTGGATGCAGCGACAAACTGTGTTCACAGACAATAGTTTTTGGAAGTGTTCCTCACCCCACGCAGTGATTTCCACTACAGAATCGTGTCTGGTTTTGATGCAGTGCTGTGTGAGGGCCCGAATGTCACGGCTATCCAGTATTGGTTTTTGGCCTAGTCCCATGCATACAGAGATTTCTTCTGATTCTCTGAATCTTTTTAATGATGTGAGGTATTGTAGACAATGAAATTCCTAGAATTTTACGTTGATAAACATTATTCTTAATTTGTTGCACTATTTTCCAGCGCAGCCTTTCACAGAGTGGTGAACCCCCCCAAACTTTATTCAGAAGACTCGGCCTCTCTTGGATTTGAAAAAAACAATAACATTTCTTAGTTTCAACAATTGATAAGTTGTCTTTGTGCTATTTTCAATTAAATATGAATGTTTTGCACATCGTCACATTTTGGTTTTTTTTTTAATTTACATTTTACACAGCATGCCAACTTTTTTGGAAATGGGGTTGTATAAAAACAGCAATGTGGCAACACAAACAGGAGATGGCTTAGCAACCACCGGACTTCATTGTTCACATTTTTAAAAATGTGTGTTGAATTTAAGATCCTTGTATGAACCGATAAATATATTTTACACCCTAATGGATATTTGTAAATTTCATAGACAGATTATAGTTAAACGATTAATCGATTTATTGGTTGACAGGAAATGAATTGGCCATCATGAAAATTGATTCATTACTTAAGTCATTTATCAAGCAAAAATGTTAAATATTACTGTTTCCAGCTGCTCAAATAGGATTTTTCTGGTTTTCTTTATCTTTTATGATAGAAAATTGAATGTATTTGGGTTTGGAGGGTTGGTCGGACAAAACAGACGTGCCCTTGTGCTTTTGGAAATGGTGATGGACATTTATCAATATTTCAAGACATTTTATAACCCCCCCCCAAAGAAAAACTTTAGATCACTCAAAATTGCAAATAAGGATTAATGTCATTATACTTTAATCTACTGGTTATTTAATTGATTAATCGATTAATGGTTTAGTCTATAGAAAGTTCCCAGAGCCAGAGGGGACATCAGATGTATTGTTGTGTCCAACCTACAGTCCAAAAGACCCAACGACATACAGTAATCGATCGTGACAACCAGAAAATATTCATCATTTAAAAAGCTTGAACCAGTGAAAATGTGCTTAATTACAAATAATTACTTTACAAAATGAACAATGGATTGTCAGAACTGTTGCTGATGAAGTTTCTATCGATTAATCAACTAATAGTTGCGGCTGTAGTTGCATCCCCAAAACATTTAAGTAACAATAAGTTTGGATCAGTTGAACTGACCTGTTTTTATTGTGATATTTTAATTTATTAAGTCATATGGTTAGTAATCAGTACATTTTACTACATTCCGTCATACCATGTGTCGCCATCATTGTCATCAGTACTGCTTTTATCAATTTATAAGGATCTATCTTTTCTTTTTACCCACATCTGTTGGGTGTCGTGGTGCCAAGAAACTAATAATCATCTAAAGATGTGAAGGTGAGACTGGGTAGGCTGCGTTTTCCTTATCTTAATCAAATCCATACTTTCCATCTGATTGGGTATTGTCTCTGAGCGTCTGATGAGTGGCCTCGCTGCCAAGAGGTTGATCTACATCCCAAAAGCATGAAGCATTGATTAATTTTTTTTATTTTTTAAGCACACGAGCGATCAATGTAATTTGGTGTGCTGAAATAGCCCACCATAAGGAACAGGCAGCCAACCCCATCAGTCACGTGGTATAGGGAGCAGCAACGTCACTAGGGCAGAGATTTGTGAAGAATAAGCAGACAGAAGGAAAGATCCCCGGAGGTGCGGTACTTTCTTAGCATTTGCATCGTTCCTGTTGTTGTCTTTTTTCCCCCGGCCAGAGAGAGAACAGAGTATCTGTTCAACATTTTAGAGACCCAAATGCCCGGTCCCACCCAAGCCCTTTCCCCAAATGGAGAGAATAACAACGACATCGTCCCGGACAACGGATCCAACATCATCCCTTACAGGAAAAATACAGTGCGGGGAGAGCGCGCCTACAGGTAAATCAGTGTAACGTCGTATTTGATTTGATGTAAGAAAGAAATCATAAAAAAATAGAGACACTGCTGCAGACAGAAACCTGCATTCTGGCCTGGCCCTCCTCCTCCTCCTCGTCGTGTGTTGCTTCTGCTTTGCACCCATCCGCTGTTTTCCCCCCTGTTGTCTCCCAGTCTCCTGTCATGTTAGCTATGATGTGTCCGAGACTATGGCGTACATCGCTCCTAAGTTGGCTTGAACCCTTCCTTCTCCTGGTGTGTATACCTCTCCTCGGGAATGATTGCTGTCACCAGCGCAGTGTTGTCAAGTGTTTTGGTGCGCAGTGGCACGAGCATATTTTGGGGGAGTGGGTCCAGCTTGTTAAAATGACAGGAATAAGACAAGACAAGCCGCTCCGGCTGCTAAAACATTCCCATCGTGACATGACAACTTCGCTGCTACCTCATAATCTCTTATATGGCGTTCAGTGTGTTTTGGGGGTGACTTTTTTTACGAGTGAAACCCGCTCACGAGCTGCGACACAAGCCTGATATTTCTCTCCCCATGTTTGAATTCATGATTCAGCCCAGCCCTGGTGTCTGCTGGCTATCCCTGCCCCGGCTAACAAAGCATGCTAGCAGCGCATACATCCGCTTTGTTGACATGAAATCGGCTGGCCCAGTTTCCTTCCTTTCCCAGAGAGTCAGTCAACTGAGGCTCTGCTCCTGCAGTGCCGCGATAGCCCAACTTTAATGCTGAAGGGTTATTATTATCCGGCGTGCCCTGGTGTGACTATTGGGTAGTGGTGATGACGATGGTTTATCACGATTTAATAGGATATCAGTTGCTGCGAGTAAGAGGGGTGTTTTTAATGCAGCTGTTTGCTTTCAATGAATTAAGATGTGGTTATGCTGCAGCCTTCATTTCTATAGGGGAATTGAAAAGGACTGCACACTACTATATATTAATATATATGATGAATATTACTGGATACTACTTTATTAAATGTGCTTATATACTGACCACATAGTGCATATTGTCAAATCAGTCACTGATTTTGGGATTTAAATTACTAACCTCCACAAACATACCCTGTGCGTTTGATTGGACTTAAAAGGGAAGACTCACAGGTGTTAACAGGGAAAAAGCAAACAAGGTGTTTGTAGAACGGATAAGTAGTTACATTTTCTCAGCGTAATCAATTAAATATATTGTTCAATATTTGTTCAAAACTGAGATAAACTTGGATGAGCTTTTAAAATACTTGGCCTGGCTGTTCAGGTATAACCAATGTGTGAGGAACTGGGTTACTAAGAGTTAACTAATTAAATTGTAAGCATGTATTCTTGCCATGTAGCCAGTTAATCTGTAGCTTAAGGATCAACGTTTTAAGTTCACTGATGCATTATTTGGCACATGGCGTGCTTTTGGTGTGTAGACCTGAATATCCTTAACGTAAGTGGGGCAGCTGCCCTGTGCCGCCAAACGCCACAGTTTTGCAAGCAGGTAAAATTGCGACATGTTTCTATTCCAACTTCTTCTATTTACCATGCAAGTAAAAATCTAATTTAAAGGATCCCAGGCATAAACTCAAACGAGGCCTGCTGCAACCAAGCTATTATAGCAAAGGTGCATTGCTAAAATGGCGTAACCCCCACACTCTGTGTATTCTGTATCCCCTAAACAAAGGAGATGTATGGTCTGAAGTGTAGAGATACTAAAGTTCAATCTTATTTCGAAAGAGATGCAGAAAACTCTTTGAATCTACTGAAAATGTTTTAAAAGAGCTGTAGCCAAAGTTAGCAACACAAGAACACTTACTGAAACATTTTTCACCATTATGCACACATCATGCATAGGTTTAATTGTTTAGTTTATTATTGTGTCATTAAATTAGGTACAGATTTATAGAGCAGCAATAATTGGTCCTTTAGCCAATTGGCAAAGAAATGAATCTGCAACAAAATGATTCATTTTTAAGGAATAAATGTGCAAATTCTCTTGTGAATATTTTATTAAGTGAATATCGTTTGGTTTGTTGGCCAGACAAAATGAGACATTTGCAGACATCAACTTCTCTAGGAAATCACAATGGCCATTTTTCACCGTTTTCTGACATTTTAAAGACCAAACAATAATAATTGGCAGATGAATCCATATAAGATATTGCAGCCCTACAGATTTTAAACTCATGAAGTAATTATGAAGATAATATTGTTTACTGAGATAATTTTGGCCAATATGAAATGTTCTCATTGCTACAAGTCCGACTGTATCTTTTTAAAGTGAAGTTTTTCTTATTATTGGAGCTAAATGCTTCGTTATCATACTCCTAACTTTCTATGACTCAGTGGCCACAGTCGAAGAAGATGGGGTGCATTCACCTTGTAGAGAGTGGATACCAGTACTGGTGACAGGCGGCGGTGAGGGGTCACGTGTTGATAAGGGCGCTTAGTATCTTGTGCTTCTTTGCGGGTCAGTCTGGCCATGTGTTTAAATGCTAAAGATCACATCATGATCTAAACCTTGGTGCAGTCTTGTTGTAGGGCTTCCAGAGAAATCTGATGTGTGATTACTGAATGTAATATCACCTGATTTGTTGGTGGCTTTCTATAAACATCAATACAGTTTGTTCTGTTCAAACTGATTTAATAATTATTAATTGGTCGGTTGAGAGGATTCAGCATGTGTTGTATTTATTGTCTCAGCTCCTGTGTCTTGTATTGTGGTTTGTGTGGTAGGTTTAAGATGCACAGCAACTGGCTGCTTTATTACATTTTATTGGTAAAAAAAACTAACCTATGTGTGGCATGAGGAAACATGCATTGCTTTTGTTTTTAAGTGGTGTTTTTCTGTTGCAGTTGGGGGATGGCGGTCAACGTATATTCTACCTCAATAACCCAGGAGACTATGAGCAGGCATGACATCACTGCCTGGGTTAACGATATTCTCTGCCTAAACTACACGAAAGTGGAGCAGCTCTCCTCGGGTAAGAACAGAGTGACAAACTTCTCCCTCTTCAGCTTGCCCTTTTACCTCTGCCTGTGCTGCATGTGTCAAAGAAGCTGTTTGAGACGGGAGGAATGTTTTAGAGATTACATCTTCGCCTGTAAAGCGCAGGGTTCAACTGATTTTCTGTGTGAGCTGGCTGTTAAGACAAACCTGTGGAAACATGCTCACCTCTCCCTGGCAGAGAGTTATCTATAAATAAACTAGCCTGCCGTGTTCTCCGGCTGTGACCAAGTAATCCAATTTCAATTTCACTCTCTGCCTACAGAAACACACACACATCCCCTTTCTTAAAATGTAGGCTACTTGTTTGATGTAGATTACTACTTGCGCTTTGTAGTTGGATTTATGTGGGTTTTATCCGCTAGATGACCCACTGCCAGGTTGAGCTGGTCGCCTGCTTTCCCAATGGATGAAGGTCTAACTAGGCTTCAGATAACAGTAGCCATGTTACCAAGAATGTGAAGAATTAATAGTTTTCTTTTTAAGGAAAGCGTGTCAATGATCTGGACATAGAAAAGGCTCCCAGGCTTTGCAAAGGCAGGCATGATAAATCTTAGCCTATATCTGGGCTCAGTGTTCTGTATTTTTATTGTAGTCTTCTAATTTTTGCTTATGTTGTCAACTAACATTTTATTACATCTTTAGGAGCTGCCTATTGCCAGTTCATGGATCTGCTCTTCCCTGGATGCATCAGTCTTAAGAAGGTCAAGTTTCAAGCTAAGTTGGAGCACGAGTACATTCACAATTTCAAACTGCTGCAGGCATCCTTCAAAAGGATGAATGTGGACAAGGTGAGTTTGCTTGGCCTTACTTTAATCTTGTTCAGGGTATGTGCAAATTTCATTTTTGTTATTTCTGTTTCGCACTGTATGAGGGAAAACGGCATGAATCAGCAATTTGGTCCTCTTTTCCTCCTCCTTGATTCAGATTATTCCCGTGGAGAAACTGGTCAAAGGCAGATTTCAGGACAATCTTGATTTCATCCAGTGGTTTAAGAAGTTCTTTGACGCGAATTACGACGGTAAAGAGTATGACCCAGTTGCAGCCAGACAGGGTCAGGATGCCATTCCCCCACCTGACCCCGGTGAGCAGATCTTCAACCTGCCAAAAAAGTCCCTCCACGCAGCCAGCTCCCCTACTGCAGGTAAGCCTCATGTGCTGCTGAAAGGAATGCTGCAAACATTTCTTTTGCTATCCAAGTAGATGTGAAATGTTTGCAGACATTAGGGCGTGTTTTTATATTTATGTACCTGACCCGTGGTGCCTGTGGAAACTTCAGGAACTCCTGTGATTATTATGTCTAAGTTCTTGTAACTTCCAATCTCAGAATGCAGAGAAATTGTTTAAGTCTTATTATGCTGTCAGTCATCCACTCCTGAGTTGTAAACCTTTTGTCTGCTGTAGGAGCATCAAGGTCGAGCTCTACGACCCCCAAGTCCTCAACACCAACATCTAGACCCTCGTCAGCCAAAAAGATCCCTGTACCAACAACTCCTGCCAAAGGAGAGAAAGAACTGGAAGCACAAGTTACACATCTTACTGAGGAGGTATGTTAATGAAAAGCTCATTTCTGACAGTTGGATGTACAATTTTACTATCATTCTGAAACAATCAGATCACCAAAGTGTTAAGTTAATTAATTAGTTGATAGTTGCTAGTTGTCAAAGTGACTTTGTTCACTTTGACAACTAACAACCATTAACTAATTGATTACAGGGCTTAAAGTTCTACGGCACAGTGCCGGAATTCCTGTGCGGGGCACTTTAACTGTATATTCGTCAATATATAATTATGTCCATGGAAAATATTCTTGCGTATTTTTTTTTAACTGTCGTGTGATATGTGTGTGAAGCGCCAGTCCTCGGCACAATCTCTGTCGGTGTATGCACAAAAGAAGGGGACTTGCACTTCCTGACCACGCGGACACTCATAGGCTATTGTAGGCTGTGGACAGGGCATTGAATTTTCTATTGGGTCAATTAAGGTGTAACTCAAAAGGTCAAGGTGTTCCATTTTTTTTGTTGACATGTTAACGTTAACTGTAGTTAAACGATGTAACAGCAGTCCGTGTGTATTTATTGATATAAAAATGCGTTTTAGACTAAATATTTTACTGGATTGGATCGTCTGGACCTTTGCCAGCAAATGTCATAATCCATCGATAGGCTACGGCTTTTCTGACAAGTGGTGTCAATTTTGATTATTAGCAGTGCTTAAAGTGGGTCACCGGTATCAGTACTGTTTCCTCTCCATATCAGGTTCTCTGGGCACTATGTGACGCTCACCTGTTCCTGTTCTCGCCAGCCTCCTAATCTCTCGGTAGAAAGAAGCTTGGGTGCCTTTCATGCATTGTTTCATGCTGTTGTGTGCGTAAAGTTGCTCATCAACGTAGCCTGGAGGCGACGGGACACTAAAAAAGTTTGATGGGCTACAGCAAACTTTAGAAATGTTGAACTTGTTGTTCTGCATGAATGATTATTGACAAGTAGTACTTAGCATTAACTGACGGTAATTAGAAACTGACCACCATGTAGATAATTTTTCTTACACAAATTTAATGAATGGAAACAACCCACACAAATGAAACTGCTGTCCAACTGGAAATAATATTATACTAGTGGTAAGATATGTAATAAGATATCTGAAATTATAATGAATACACTAACATTAGCCCTAATACCGACCGATAAACAAGGCAAGATGTAAATGGGGAGTACCAGCAGGGCTGGGCAATAAAACAATAATAATCTCAATATATTATTATTATTAATTCATTTGAATCATAGACAAATCAGCACTTATTTTTCTAATTAGATATTTATTTTGTTGAGTAAATGGGACTGAAAACAGATTTTACCTAATGTTACTTTTGCGTATTTGTCGAAAAAAGATTTTGTCATTGTTTTGAATGTTCTGTGCTTAGATTTGTGAAGTGTCCACTGTTTGGCATTAAGTGGCACAATTAACTGTCTGGTTTCTCCAACTTTCACTCAGCAAAAATCAGCCATTAAACTTGAAAGAAAAAAAGATTTGATATTTTAATCGATATCCACTATGTCCCCATCAGTTTTTTCATCTTTGTTGTAACCCCCGAACGCATTTCAGGCACAGAACTTACTTGTTTACTTGTGCATATTTGTTGAAAAAAGATTTTGACAATTGGGCTTTTTCTGTGACTGCTGTTCTTCTACTTGTGAGATTGAAACACAGTGCAAGAGCAAACACATGTTGATGGCTTCCAAAAACTGGCCAAGTCAAGACAGAGTCCAGAGCTTAATCCAATTCAGAATTTGTGGCAGAGCTTGAGCAGTTTGGCAAAAAAAAGAATGGTGAGAGAGAGAGCTGTAAAATCAAGGTTTGGAGTTGAACTACAGACCTATCCACATAAATATTGGAAGGTTATTTCTTCCAAAGGTATTATTTACTTGTATTGTGTGTTTTATATTTGCAATGTATGCTTGCCTACTTTACTTTTTCTGCAGATCAGTGTCAAAATCTTATTTGCATCCACTGTGATATAATTTGGTTAAATGAAATATAGAAATAACTAAAAATCCAAGTGCAGGCAAGTACTTTTTATATACATTGTACATAGCTGAGTATGTTTAAAATGTAGAGCTGCACATAGATGGCTCATTAAAACAGAGCCATGTTTATGTCATGTTCCAGTGTGTGGTCTAACAGGTTTCTGCAAATAGTAGCCATGTTGTCATTCTGGCTGCCATAATTTGGTTGGGTACACTTCAGATCCAAGACGAGGACAAAACTAAGATGAAAGCGAGCTAGAACTTGGTCATGTAGTGTGACCAGTAGTCCAAAAAAAACCAAAGTATTGAATTTGTAATGGGATTAAATGAAGAGAAGTCATAACATTTGTAAAGCTGTAACCAGCAATTGAGTGGTAGTTTTGCTTGACTAAATGGATCAATAGATTATCTAAACAATGGTTGGATAAAGATTGAGTTTTAATCAATAAAAAAATCCATCCTAATCAGTTAGTCAGCTTACTCTACACTACTCTAGTTACATGTGATTTGTGCACTTTAGACAACTTGTATCAGTGACTCGGTTGTCTGTAAGCAAAGTCCACACTGTTTTGTGTTTTGATGTTGATGCAAAAAAATAAATCTTGTACATTTTTATTTTTATAGGTGAACACATTAAAGTTGGCACTGGAAGGAGTGGAGAAGGAGAGGGACTACTACTTCAGCAAGCTGCGGGAGGTGGAGCTGCTGTGCCAGGATCAGGGTGAAGAACATGCCCCGTTTGTCGATCGGTTAATGGAGGTTCTTTACGCCGCAGACGAACAGGTCGGTCTTGACTTAGATAAGCAGCTTAAGATTTTGCTGCAGTTCTCTCCAGTAAAAGGGACAATTATCCTGGTGGGAGTTATTGTGCGGTTGAAAGAGATGAGAAGTTTAGTGTTTGTGTGTAATCACATGTGTTGGCCTTGGAGCATACTTCAGTAGCACCAGTATTAAGCTGTTTATGCCCCCTTGTTTAGGAAGGGGCGGAGCTGGCTGAGGGTGACGGACAGGAAGTGGACCAGCAAGCCCACGAGCAGGTACCAGATGATCAGCAGGAGGAACAGGATGAATACTGACTGCCATCATCCCTCACCGCAGTTACACCCCTCTTTTTAATATGTGAGAACTGTTACAGGATTTTAATTTTTCCTCATGGTCTATATTTTTTTGTTTTCCCCAAGACTGAGCACATGAAGCATCCTCCTGAATAGAAGCACCATCACGGTTTTTATTTTATTTTTTTGGTATCCCTCTGCTCACTGTTCGATGTTTTTTGTGACTTTTGGTGAACTGCTGTGGCAGGTTTGTGGAGATGTCCTCCACCAGCAGACAAGCTCAGACCATCACAGAAGTTCCCGAGGACTGTGCGTGTGGAACATCAATTCAAAACCTATAGTAGATGTAATGAAATGCTGAAGTTTAGACAGGTAATTATCTGTCAGTGCAAGTGTTAACTTCCCCGGCTTCTGTCCTTTTACATTTATTTTTGTTTTTATTTTGCATATCAACAATATTAATCACAAGAATGCAATAAGCAAAGCCCTGAAAGGGCTTGTAGTAGTTCTTATTTAACCTCCTTCCATATGTTGCACTGACATTTGACTCTGTATTGGACAATCTGTCCATAGACCCTTGTCATATTTATTATTATTATTATTATTTAGCCTTAGAAATAGTGCAAGATTTTGCATTGCATCCTCGTGAAGGAGTACAACACAGTTGAATTGTGAATAAAAATGTAGTATAATGCCATCTTATGACTGTTGACAGCTATCCTCACAAATTACAAGACTTCAGATAATCAGTGTGCTCAACAATGTGTTATTCACACCATTCAAGGTGGTCTGGTGATATAGTTTACTTGGTATGCCATAAACATAGGGAAGGAAGAAACGTTATTGTGGACTAGTCTTATTATGATGCAGCATTTTAAATTTTAAACCTCAGCTGGAACTTGTGGTCTGTTCAGATTTCAGAGTTGTTGTTTTTAAAACCACAGGTCTTAGGGAGACGAGTCTGTTCACTGAGTAATTTGCCATGATATATTCCAGTAAGTACATTGTATACCCTTTCTTAATATTGCATTTACTAATATTGAACTGGGCAGTGCACCATAATGCTTTGGTCATATACTATTGTGTAAATGAAAAGGAATGTAAACATGTACTGTCAATAATTAATGAATGGTAAATGTTTTTTTTTCATGTCCCACTCATTATGCATTCCCCAAAAAACGTGTTGCATGTTTGCATTTTATTTGTGAATAACTTGACCTGCTTTTTACATATTTAATAAAAAAACAACTATGTTAAGTGAGCTTTTTGTATGTTTAACCTGCTATTTGAAAGATGTTGAGATTCGGATGGATTTGCTGTAATAAAATTACATTTTGAGTCCATAGGAGTGTTGTCATGTCACTCCCAACAGCAGTAACTAGACTTGGTCATAGTTATAAAAATGAAATTAAGTTATGTAACTATCAATATTACATACCTTCAGCTAAGGTTTGATGGTGTTTTGGCTTTATGCAGAGTAGAGGCAGAAACATTCTACACAGCAAATTACATGTAGGGTTGTTTAAGTATTTCATCAGATCTTTTTTCTTTTTTTTTTACTTGGGTACTAGTATTGCAGTGTTTTCATTCAAGGTAAAGTACAGAAGCATTATCAGCAAATGTACTTGCAGGTATTTTCATGGTACTCATAATGCAGAGTGTTATTGGATACATTAACGTAATCAGCATCTACAGTTCACAGGGAAATACTCACTCCATTTTATAGTTTTACAGCTATTTTTCTTTTGCAGATTTAGATTTTACGTGCAAAACACATGGTTCTCCTGTCGTTATTTAAAGTAGTTAAAATCAGCTCCACTTTGAGTAGCTATACCCTACTTAAATTTTAACACACCATTGATGTAAGGTTTATAATATAACACTGCAAGGAGCGTCGTACAGTGAGTTCTTGCTGGATATTTTGTTGCTAATACTTCTGTACTTTTACTTGAGTAAACGGCTTCTCCCACCACAGCTGAAATGTAGTTAAGTATAAGTTGATAGAAGCAGACAAACAAGTTAGATTCTACCTGTTTAAACGGCACTTGATTAAATGTACTTTCAATCATAACCATAAGCTCTCTCTCTCACACGCACGCTCTCCGACACTGGGGTCGGCCTCCGGTCCACGCTGTTGAATAATAAAACACCCCTCTCCAGATTGAGCAACAGCTTCTCGTTAGCAAAACAGTGAGATAGCAACTACACCGGCAAACTGCAACTGCACAACGACGGTTTAACTAATAAAACATATTTGATTAGATAACGTTTTGTGAACATACACATAAACTACAACACCGGCCCAAAATTAATTTATTTTGTCGTCATGTCTTCCAGAAAGGTAAGAAAACTGCAATCTACCTAGCCAGCTAAGCTGCTAGCAAGTTTACGCTAACTTTAGGCTAAAGGCTAGTTAGCTTTGGCAACCCTTTATCTGCCTCTGCCCGCCCACAGCTCAGTGGAGTTTACCTGTCAGTCATGGATAAATATTTTCTATACTATCTATACTAACAGACACTTTTTGTAATTTAGCTAGCTGTAACAGTGAACCCCGGTATAAACTAATCTTCATTCAGGACAGCAATCACAATCACAATCAGAGCTAAGTAAGAGCTATTAATCCACTTGTTTCATTCAGTGATGTTTTTGACATGACTCATCTTGCCCTTTTGTTTATTTGTTTGTAGCGGAAAAGATACTACAAGGATATAAAGTGTGTATTTTTTCCGGATGATGTCCAAAATGGTTTCCTAAAAGTGGAGAGAGAGCAATCATCGCTCCCATCTGTGTCTTCCGCCAAGAGCTGGGAGAAATGTGGAGACGGTTTTGTGGAGTTACAGGTTGATAAAGTTGTATGAATTGCATCATGACATGATTGATAACCATATAATACTCACATTACCCACAACTTTTGCATTATTCAGCTTTTGCTGTCAACATTGTTGGTGGTTTTGATACTGTTGTTTTGTTGCAGAACCTCAAGTCATCAGGAAGGAAACTGTCTGCCATAAGAAAGTTGGCACAGTCCCCTGCTTTAGGTACTTGGTTGTTTAGTCTAATTCTATTGCCTAATACATTATGGGCTATCATCAGTGTAAACACATTGTGGTTTTTCTCATTATAGTAATTCATGATCCACAATTGTATTTATATTGACTAATCCTTATATGTCCACACTCATAATAAAATCACATTCTTTGTAATATGTGTTCGGTCTAAACAGTTGAGTATCAAACCTCAATGCCAAAATGTCTGTGTGTGTTTGAAAAGCTGGAATCATTAGATAAGATGCACAGTCTTGTTAACTTATTATTTCATCAAAATAGTTCGTAATTAATATTTGAAAAGTCTTCCTTCTTTTGTTTAAAGAAAAAAGCTTTGTAGAAAAACAAGCTTGTAAGTAAGAGGCTGTGTTTAATTTCGACCAATACCCACCATTCATTTCTTCTGTTCTTAATTTATTAAAAGTAGGGGGTTGCTTAAGTTGGTATGAGTGCACAATTGTCTCTACAGGTGGAAGGTGTAGCCACTTGACTCTCTGGACATGTTTCTAAGTTTTTTTTATTGTTAAATTTAACAAGCATCTTTTTCTTGATTACGGTACAATATTATCTTCTTATGTACTCTTGTGTTTGACCAGTGCAGACCAGTGCTGTTCACCCTAATGAGGATTCAGTGCACATTGCGTGGAGCTCCAGTGACAGTGAACAGTCTGATGATGAGACCCAGGAGCAGCATCTGTCCGGAGTTGTGGCTCAGCAGCAGCAACGTCCTCAGAGACCAGGGAGACCCACAGCTCCCATTCAGTCTTACACCAGAGCGCTGCACATGCTCAGCACTGATAAAGGTAAATTAAGTTAGTTGTGCCTTGCTGAGTCAGGGCTTCGACATATTAGGTTGTTCTGAGTGTGCAGTTCAGAGCTGACCTTTGTTTTAAATCTCATGCTACACTTGGTCTATTAGACTTACATCCATGTGAGTGTGAAAATTCATTCCGGACCTTGGAAACAGTTGTTTGACAAAATAAGGAACTGTTTAAAGCTTTTTATTGAGAGTTTGATGAGAAACACAACATGTTTTTACATGTTTTTGTACACATTAAACTAATAAGATATATTGTCATATTACCGTACAGACATGAGTCCATTCTTGTATCTGTACGGGAAATCAAACCTCTCAACTCATGTGTGGGAAGAACGTGAATATACTTTAACTCAAGACCTATTTACTAGACTTTTTCCAGAGTTTTCTCAGTTGTCAGGGAGTTGTCATCCTGTGTCCTAAGTAAGGAACTTTGGTCACATGATAACAGCTGAACAATCTCCATTCACTGACACTGTCTATAATATGTGTTTGAAAGCTCCAGAAAAGGCTAGTAAGTGGACCTTCTGTTAAGATTACTTTGTCAAAATTATAATTTGACAAAATTGTTTTAATTTCTGTCTTTTCTTTCTTTAGATAAACTTCCTGTTATTGACACAGACAGTGATCTGAATGAATCTGAGGAAGATGCTGAAGAAGACAGTGGGCAACAAATATCTGACTGGGAGTCCTTTGATGAAAAAACAGAGGATTTACCTCTTAAACCTACAAAAGTGAGTGTACGAGACTTAATTCTGATAACTTCATGTTCTTTACAGCGGTACCGTGATGCGCAGTGGTCTGTAGACAGTGCAATATGAACCTTTTCTCAAGGGTGTTATGTGTTTTAATGAACACTAGATGGGGCCACACAACCTAATTGAGTCCAATGTTTTTAAATTAGAAGTGTTGAGTTGACTGTCACTGCAAGTCGTTTTCCTAGAAGTAGTGTAGTACCATAATTGTCAGTACTTTTCCTAGAGTCCAGTCAGACACCAAATAGTATTCTGTTCACTGTGTGCGTTAAACCTGACCGTTTTGGTTTACATAGCATGAACACATAATGTTTCAGTACATTGCAAAATAATACTTGTTTTATTTTTAAGTTTGTAAACTTAATTTTAAAAAACGATTTTATTGACTGAGCCTATTTAAAGGTGAGACTTTTGTCTTTTCAGCAGTATTCACCATTTTATGATAAGCGCTACAACAAAAGGCATTTCCAGCAATCGGCTTGGCTTTGCAAGGCTTACCTAATCTGTAGTTTACTAAGTTTATACAGTTAGGTAAATCCTGGAAGCTCAGTTACAATACAATTACACTATTCTAATATATATATATAGTCTGTCTGTCTGTGTGTGTGTGTGTGTGTGTGTGTGTATGTGTGTGTGTATATATATATATATATATATATATATATATATATATAAAAAACAGAGACTATAGTACACAAATGTACTTTATTAAAAAAGGTTGCATACATCCATATAAGAAAATGTCCACTATACTATACAAAAAAATCATGCATACACGCTGGACACACAGCCTGCCCTGCACTATCTGTTCCCCACCCGCATGCCCCCAGACACACCTGGTGGAGATCTGCACTCTTCTAGTTTAGATTTAATATGTTTTGACTGTGTGTTTAGTCATTATACCACCAGGTGGAGTGTTGCAGTCATGTTCTGATGTCTTGAAAGGGCGTTACAGCCTCTAACCAGCATTGCATTTTGCACTTTCCAGATTCAGGTTATGTTCCAAACTGTCAAAGTTCACAAGCTGAGGTAGCAATAAAGCACATACTGGTAAAAGCTGCCACTTATTTACTGATTCAAATCAGATTTTCAAAACAGCTGATAATGTATGAAGATGAATCATTACTACTTTAATGACACTAGAAGACAATAGTTGCGTTTGATCCTCTGAAACCCCCCATGTGAAAAGAATTACATTTCAGTAGTGTTTTTGTGGAAGGCAAAACACTGTAGAGCTGCAACACAGTTTATTCAACGATCTGCAGAAAATGAATTGACTGTTATTAACTAAGTCATTTTCAAGCAACCATTTGATGGTTCCAGTTTCTTAAATGTGTTTCTGCCTTTATTGTGTCACATTACAGTTAATGAAATGTTAATGCAGGTTGGACTGTTTTTTAAGACAAAACAAGTAGCGTCAGCTTGAGAAATTATGTGCATTTTTCTCTCTTCTCTGAAACTGTGGAGACCAAACTTCAAAATCAGCAGATTAATCGATAATGACAATAATCACCCAAACACTATGCAATATGGTGCATATGCTGTGACTCGCATAACACACTTTGCTTGCAATTTCACTATCATTGGAGTCAATCTTTGGTGGGCTCTCCTCTATGCTGTGGAGACTGGAGCCCCTTTTACACAGCCTGGTCGAGGTGGAAATGTTGCACTGTTATTCCGCCTCGCCCATCTGTATAAAACGTACAAATACAGACTGGGGGAGGGCATTGTTGTTAAGTCGCCAGCCGAGGTAGTAACAGAGCCGAATCGACTTCTGTATAAAATGGGGGAGCCGACAGAACGGGACACACGAGGGCTGCATTCAAAAAAAACAATCTCCTTTCCTAACCACTTTTCTTTGACCTCGATGGAAAACATTATGAGGTCAAGGAAAGATGTGAAGGAGAATTCATAAGACGACCACGGGGCTAAGAGAATCCAACGGCTCTTCTCTAGGCGACGTAATTATGCGACAGCGGATGTTACTGACGTGACCTGCTTTGATGAAACTACAATGTTCTGAAGATGGACTACAAAAAGCGTATCTTTGACACTCTGCCCCGTGTTGTTTTAATGCAGGCCATCTAAAGTGTTGTTCCACTGTGGACAGCACAGTGGAATATTACTTCATATCCAAGATAGCAAAAAGGCCTATACCAGTCACCAAATAATGGAAAGGGTTGTCACTTTGAGAATGCTTGCTCAGACTCACCCTCCTGCCTACCCATTTTTATCAACATGAATCCCAAATTATTGTATGTAAACACAGTGTTTACCACAGAATGACAGCGTAACTGTGGTGAGAGAGAGAGAGCGACCGAGCGAGAGGAGGTGCTGAGCATATATGCGCTGCGCGCAGCTCTGTGATCAAGAACGATTTTACCCATTTTAGAAAAAAAAAAATGAAAATCAATATGTGGCAGTCAGCGTTGATAATGTGGCAGGCCGCCACAAATAAATCAGTGTGTGGGAAACACTGAAATATTACATTCCATTTACTGTAGAGGTCAGCCAGCTTGATTGCCTTTATTAAGGTAAGAGTGTCCGCATCTGTGACTGAAGTAAAATTAATTATTGATATTGCTGAAGGCTGGCAATACATTGGCCAAAAATAACTAAAACTGAGCATTTAACGTGAGCCTTCACGCTGCAATATTATCCTGACTTTGATGATCAGCAACTAGTAACATACAGTGGGTACGGAAAGTATTCAGACCCCTTTAAATTTTTCACTCTTTGTTTCATTGCAGCCATTTTCCAAAAATCAAAAAAGTTCATTTTATTTCTCAGTAATGTACACTCAGCACCCCATCTTGACAGAAAAAAACAGAAATGTAGAAATTTTTGCAAATTTATTAAAAAAGAAAAACTGAAATATCACATGGTCATAAGTATTCAGACCCTTTGCCGTGACACTCATATTTAACTCAGGTGCTGTCTATTTCTTCTGATCATCCTTGAGATGGTTCTACACCTTCATTTGAGTCCAGCTGTGTTTGATTATACTGATTGGACTTGATTAGGAAAGCCACACACCTGTCTATATAAGACCTTACAGCTCACAGTGCATGTCAGAGCAAATGAGAATCATGAGGTCAAAGGAACTGCCTGAAGAGCTCAGAGACAGAATTGTGGC
>NC_060155.1:12953886-13059067 GCF_021292245.1 Micropterus dolomieu | reverse complement strand
CCGCTAAAATAACGAAGGAGTGGCTTCACAACAACTCCGTGGCTGTTCTTGAATGGCCCAGCCAGAGCCGTGACTTAAACCCAATTGAGCATCTCTGGAGAGACCTGAAAATGGCTGTCCACCAACGTTTACCATCCAACCTGACAGAACTGGAGAGGATCTGCAAGGAGGAATGGCAGAGGATACCCAAATCCAGATGAGAAAAACTTGTTGCATCTTTCCCAAAACGACTCATGGCTGTATTAGATCAAAAGGGTGCTTCTACTAAATACTGAGCAAAGGGTCTGAATACTTATGACCATGTGATATTTCAGTTTTTCTTTTTTAATAAATTAGCAAAAATTTCTACATTTCTGTTTTTTTCTGTCAAGATGGGGTGCTGAGTGTACATTACTGAGAAATAAAATGAACTTTTTTGATTTTTGGAAAATGGCTGCAATGAAACAAAGAGTGAAAAATTTAAAGGGGTCTGAATACTTTCCGTACCCACTGTAGCTCATATGAGTCTTATGGGCATAAGAGAGAACAGGCTTAACAGCCAATGGTAACTTACATGGTGATCAACATCCTTTATCCATCATGGTCCATGATTTATTTTTATTCTTTATTGTAGAAAATTAAAATACAACACTTTATGGTGCATTTTAACAATCCAAAACATAAAATGGTGTTGAAACAGCATTAAATTACAGCAAAGCCAAAAGAAAACAATCCAAAAGAAAGAAATTGTCTTATTCAAGTATCATAATGTGTGTCTGTATTACAAGGATTTTGTTAAATGTGGTCAATGGATTTAATCGTTTGAGTTTGAGAACGTGCGTCACTTCACTTCCCTGCCACCGCAAGGAATTGTGGGAAGGCATTATCATGGACGACATTATGGGTCCGGTGTACCCAATGCTAAAGGAGCTAAGAAGGAAGCATTGAGGCACCTTTCCTTAGCTTTTAGAGAATTCGACCAGCTCTCATCATGGCTGCCACTTCAATACTTCCAAGTCACTTCACTCAGTTAGGAACCTTCCTAAGCAAAAAAGACTTGTCAACCGCAGCCTAGATGCCGACGCTGTTGTGTTACATGTCACGCCTCTTTTGCTTCTAGCATGCAATGTAAAATCACACACTAGAGCAGTGTTATGCCAGCGTTGTCTGGTTCAATGTAAAGAAGCAAGGTCGGAGTAATGATGGGCCTTCTTTACCGCAGCCTCTGTTTTAAAAAGGGCTTTGAAATGACTGTTTCTTTCTCAGACGTTCTTCAGGAGCAGTGTTTGTTAAAGGCAGAGCTGGCATGGAGTGGTGAAGGTGTTGTGCTCAGGTTAAGGACCACACACACACACACACAGCGGTTAGTCGTTGCAGCGCACATTATAACTTAATCATTCAGCTAGAATTTCTGAGGTGATGCGGTTGTTTAGATAGCGGTTTATGAAAATGTTCTTGAAGAGGATGGTGCTGGTGGAAGCTGGTAATCACCTGAATCAGCTGGATTAAACGCATTTATTTATACTGTAAAACAGAAGATTAATGTAAGTTAGGTAATTTAAGTTAGAATTTAACCACTACCTCGTCACCAAGCTCAGAGTTTGCAGGCTGTATGTTGAGAGGAAGCCTGTAGGCAGATTAACATCAGTCCCGCAGACCCAGCTACTTCCCCTTGTCACAGTTTAATTTGCTGATATCAGCTCTCTTGGGCCAGCTGAGACTTATGATCACCTAGCAGGAGGCTTGTGGTCAGAGCCCCACCAGAAAGACAGACTCTTATGGGTCGTAGTGTTTCAAATATGGTTATACTGAAATGTATGCATGTGGTATTTTTGGACAATTTGATTGCTCATCACTCAAGCGCATAATCAGTAATGGGAACAGCATGTGGGTATCTAGCATCTATTATAACACTGTAGTATTATATTTTAGTTGACATATAGTAGATTTTCGTTTACTTAAAAACAGCCAAATGTAACAACCTAGTTTGAGTTTTTGCTGCCTGGAAAGCTTGCTTACACACTACCAATTGTAAATCAAACCGGATCTAACAGGATACAGAGGACACGATCCAAGTCCAAGTTTATTATTCCAGATAAATGTACGACTGACTCACTTTATGAATGTCTGCCAGATTTTTGTGTTATTATACTGAGAGTGGACAGGCGGAGCTTTGAGGGCGACTTTGCATTTAACAGCCGAAAAGGATGTCCACTTCCAATGTGAAGCATGAGTCCACTAACATCAGCAGCTCTAAGGGTCAACAAACCTCCACCACATCAGGGCTATGCTAGGTCAGGGCCATGTCAACAGAGCGAGACTGCAAACATCTTTTTACTACTGTTTGTTCAGGAAAACATGTGAGTGGATGAAGCTGCGCAGAGCTGTGTACTTACAATGCTTTCAGTGCCGGGTGAAAACATTTTTGAGCGTGGGCCAGGAACATAGTGTTCCTTATTCTCTGTAGCTGGTTAGAGTGTGACGTTTGCTGGCACGCCGCCTAGCAGGGTCAAGTTGATTCAAATAAGAGAGCACGTTGGCTGACAGAGCCTGGTATGCTGGTCTTGTCTGCACATGACAGGAACTCCGGTTACTTCTGGATTTTTCCATGAGAACTGAGTCCCTCAGGTGTAGTGAGCAGTGACACAGCAAAAAAGATTCGTTTGTTACCATATCTTGTGAATTAATCAGCCTCACAGTGTATCACTCTGCCATATCCACCCACTGTATTATTGAGTTTGTTGATTTTATTTAATCGTTGATTATTAATTTACTGATGGCTGAGGCCATTTTAAATATCAAATGTCTCCCTGATATATAGTGGTATTTTATCTGTGATTTAACACTTTCAAATATTGAATTTCATTCAAGCATGACGCATTCCAAAACAACTGGGTCAAATTAATTAAAAAAATAAAATAAATTAATTCAATCTTTTTTTATTCTTTACCCCTAGATGACAGAGCTAGAGATCTCAGGCTATGTGTCTGATGGCGAGAATATTGGCGACACAATGGCCTCAAACAGACTGGACTCCAGCTTTTCTCTCCAAACTGGTGAGGCCAGCAAAAGGTCAGTCAGTGACTGGGTCAGATCTGCTCAGGCGATGCTGCAGACACCTCAGAAACCATTGGACAGGCAGGCCAAGACTCCTGAAGACTCCGCCAAAAAGAAAAGGAAATTTCAGAGGTTTGAATGTTGTTGTTTTTTTTAAAAGTCACGTTAGGGATCCACCAATTCAGCATTTTCCCTAATGATGTCGATTGTGAATATTTCTCGATCAATTACCAGCTTTCCCTTTTTCCCTAGTTTAAGATCTGCATACTACAGTGTGTGAAACTCATTGGGGTAATTTTTATGTAAGGTAACATAAAGCCAGGGGTTGCTGTGGTGCTATAAACAGAGTCAGCCACCAGCTATGACTGAGTGAATGTAACTGATAGCACAAAAACAGAATTTCTTAATGACATTAATGAAGAAACTATATTTAGCATGGTTGGGTCACGTGTAGCTGATACTTGATCTGCTTAATAAGGTCAGCGTTGGACCAATACCTCACATTATTATATGTATATGTGTATATATATATATATATATATATATATATATATATATATATATATATATATCAATTGTTACAGTGTATTGCCTCATAATAAGAGCAAACAAAGTAAAAAGACATATTGCTTGCTGCCAAGTGACAGTCAGACTTTGGCAGCAATGTTTCCGCGGCAGAACTCATGATGAAAGGGACACCTGGTGTCAAGATGTGGGTGCTAAATGTCATTGCCATCTCTAAGCCCCCAAAATCTGACAGATGGCTATCTGTAGACTTCGACAGCTTGGTTCTTGTTTAGTTTTTTTGCGTCAGAAAATCTTTTCCTTTTGAAATAAACTATTGTGAAGTAACTAACTATGTGAGTTTATCAGGTAACATCATCTATTGTACATCTGTGTTGCTGCACAGTGGAGGTCTCGCTGAGAGGCTGAATAGACTCCAGTGCAGACAGAGGTCAGCTATTAGCTTCTGGAGGCACCAGTCCATCTCTGACACCTCGGCAGCAACAGCAGGTGATTCACACAAACCTACAGTATTATCCACAATTACACTCCCATTAACCTCAGAGTCACCACTCATGTTAAACAATGAACTTTGATTTGTAAGTGGGATGAAGCCAGTCTGCAAGTGGGCGTGATTCTTTTTTTCTCTCTTTGTGATTGTATGGAGAGGCCACACTGAGGAAGTGCTGGCTGTAGCTTGATCACTGTATTTCTGAACTGTGAACTCAGTATATAGGTGACAGGAAACTGCTTGCCTAGGTCTTTTTTTTTTTTTCCTTTCCGTGGTGTACCAAACCACTTGTGCTCTCTCGTTGTAAAATATCTCCCTATAATAGGACGAAAGCAGTGGCTTAAAAGTGGCAGTTGATTGTGGAAAAAGAAGACACCCACTCGATCCAGCTTAGAGTTTGTGGTCAGTCGATGGTTTGATCAGCGTGATGTGTAAAGAGTTAAACGGAGGGTTAAATCGTGGAGGCTTATATTGACTTGAGTCAAATCAATATTTGGTGTTTTTGCATTTAAGTCCCCTGCTTCTGTTTATGTAGAATTTTCAAACTTTCAAACATTAAAGACAGCTCTCATCAGGGATTTTTTAATCTTTTAATCTTTAATCATATAAACATGTTATCTGCTACATTAATTAGACTTTTTCAGGAGAAGTTCATTAATTTTTGTTTGTCCCACTGCTGGGTGAGTTCTTAACTATAACAACACTGTTACTCAACTAGATTATGCTGTTATATTACACCTGTTTATCTTAATTGTAGTCATTTTGGTATGTGATGTAAGTGCACTCGCACATGTAGGAGGCCTAGAATTGTTTCCTGACATAATGCTCTGCCAGCGACTTACCAGATACCAGATCATTATAGGTCAAGAAGAGGAGGACTCGACTGCTATCTCAGATTGGGCCTGCTGCTTGTGGTTATTGTGATGATTTTGTAATGTGGGGCCTAAATGCACGGAGCACAAATGGAGCACTTTACATTCATGTTTGGACAAATGCATGTTAAAACTCAATAGCGATCCCTTTGATATGATTTACTCTTGTCATATTAAAATTCCCCCCTCTGGCCACTTTCAGGGATCTGTAACGTACACAAGACACTTAACTGCATTCACTGTGTGCTGTTATGCTGCAATTTGCACAACTCCGTGCAATCACGTTTACACATAAAATTTCCACGCAGCCAAGTAAGTCTCTTATCTCAGTTTAATTTATAGCTCCAGGTCATTGTCTTGATTTGGTCTTGTTAATTATCTCGGTTGACTTTATTGTTCAAGCCAAAAGCACAGTTGGCATCGTGGTAAAGTTCTAAACATTTACACACTGCCGTTTACGTCCAACTCAGCCTGAGTCAGTAAAAGCTTTACAGTTATGCAGTGTAAATTGTTCTGATGCTAAAAGTGAATTACTCTCATAACGAATAATGAGTCCCACCGAGAGCAAGCCTCCGTAAGAGCACGAGTACACTCTGTACGCAGACTGAAACGGACACACACTCAACATCTGTGTTGTTGTTGCTCTGCTCTCCAGTGGACAGGCCTGGCGTACTGGTGCTGGAGGTGCTGGAGGTTCAGGAGGAGTGCAGCTTGCAACTGGTGCACTGTGAGCACCATCAGCCCCCCAGAGAGGGCCTCCAACACAGTAACCCCGTCTCTAAGGAGAGAGCACGTATGCTGGTGTTATTCAACAGAGAGACCGCAGCCCAGCTGATTCCTGCACCCAGAGATATCCTCCACATATACCCACCGTGGTGAGAGGATGCAACACATGTCACACTTTGAAGGCCCCCCTCTGCCCAAAAATGTCTTCTGCTTATTATTACCTAACCTGGATGTATCGACCCCCACCTGACATCACAAGTACTTTGGTTATTGGTTATATATTAGTTTAATATTTGGCACTGTAGGGCAGTTAGCAGGCTCTGCAGAAAACTTTTTATTATTAATCAATCAATTATTCTTGATTAATCTTCAAAAAAATGTCTAAAAATAGTAAAATATGCTAAATATGATTTCCCAAAGCTCAAGGTGACGTCTTCAAATGTTACTTGTTTTGTCCAACCAACTGTCAAAAAACTAAAGTCTTCAATTTACAGCGATATGAAACACAGAAAATCATCACAATTGAAAAGCTGCAATCAATGAACTAGTGATTAATCAATTATCAAAATAGCTGCTGATTAATTTTCTGTCAACTGACTAACTGATTAATTGATATTTTCTATAATAAGAATAAACACGTAACAACGCGTTACCTATATATCTGGTGGGTGACACCTTTCTGTGAAAAATGAATATTAGACTGATCAACTAAACTTCTTGCATTTCCCTGTTTTTAATTTTTAATTCAATCACCTCTTGGCAGGCGATCAAAAACTATCCAAAACAGACACTGTTACAGCCAGTTACACAAGACAAGAGTGACTCACTATGTGCAGACCAAAGAGTCACAAAATAATGCTGAGGAGGCATACTGACAGGCAGAATACTACACATGAATATATATAATAAATATTGAAAAACAAATGATTAAATACAATCAGTTTGGGCTTTAAGTATAAAAATGCACTGTTCTCAGCTCACAATAGCAAGCAGCAAAGACCCAGATGTGAAGAACAGTCCCTCACATACAGGGGAGAGCGGCTGGGAGGTGTGTGTTTTCAGGACTGTTTTGGAGTCGAAGCGAGGCAGCATTTGACTCCAGCTGTTGGGAGTTTAGGTTGAGTGTGCTCTGGAATATCCAAGCTGGCGGAAGCGCAGGGGCCTCCTCAGCGCTCTGACGTCACAAACAGCTCCAGGGAATGCTTCACATTCCTCTTCCTGGCAGTAGTTAGGTCATTTCCAGCAAGCCGGGGGAAAAAACAGAGTAGGATTATTTTCTGGAGCATTTGGGAGCAGAGAGTGGAAGGAGCCAACAGACTGAGATTGAAAACACATGGTGGCTTGAATGAATCTCTGGCTTTAGCACCTCTCCTTTCCTGTTTTATTATATTCCTGAAATCACAAGATAGAGTAGAGCCCCCACCGAATGCACAAATCTACTCTTTCAAAGATTTTTTTTTTTAATCTGAAAAGACATCCTTAAATCTTTTATTTTTGTAAATGACTTACAGCAGTTACAGCATTTGGTCTGCATTTAAAATCAGTCAGTATTCTAACTGACTATAAAGTCCCTAAATCACAACAAAACTGTTATAACCAAGAGAAGGTGGTGAGAAGCTCAATGTTCTCTCAAGAGATATTCATTTATCCAACTTCTGCAGCTACAGGAACATTAGCTGTGTCTGTTAAAATTCCTCTTATCAGTTTCCTGTGTGACACTAGAGGGGTTAACATCCCCCATAGTTCCTGCAGTGAGTAGGTTGGCTCCTCCCACCTCCCACGCCTTGTTGTGAATGGGCTGGGGCCTGAGCGGAAATACCTGCAGGGATTATTCACTTACGAGCTGTGACGCCAGCAGCCGGGCCGCTCCTTAAACTGGCTACCTGTCTGATGATGATGACAGCTGCCCACTCACCTGTTCGCTTCCTGTACTGCTGTTGTACGTGTTCTCATGAACAGTACGTTCCGCTCTACTAACATTATAGTATTACAGTTAGACTGATTAGTGATCTTAGCTCAGAAGTTGGACTGATAAAAGCCGCCATCAGGCTTAATCATGACCGCTTGTTTTTCCATAGGCGGGAGAAGTCAGTATTATGTTTGGCAAACGTCAGTGGTGGTTGAAGAAAAAGAAGTAATACTACCACACTATGAAAATACCCCATTTTGAGGATTTTGTTTAGGTGCAGGTGTCAGAACGGCATATTGAAGAAATGAGATGGAAATATAAATCAATAAATGAGATTAGATTTTTGAATAAGAGAGAACCTTATATTATTGAACAATAATAACGTCATATTATTCAGTAGTATTGATGCATCAACATGCAAACTGCACTTTACTGTTCTGGCTGGTTGAAGTGGATCTTACTGTAACTGATCTACACCCTGCTAGGTAATTTAATGTATAACATTGTATTATGAACTGATTAAGTTAAGTTAAATCTGAAATGTAACTGGTAACTCTAACAATACTGTCAACTGTTAAATAAATATAGTGGAGTTAAAACATACAATATTTCCCTCAGAAATGTACTGCAGTGTTGGGACTAAGTGGCATAATATAGAAATTCTCAAATGAAGTTCCTCAAAGTTACAGTACTTTAAGTACATTAGCTTCTAAATGTACCTGATGTAAAGTAACCACTTATTATTTATTACCACATCTCCTATCTCATTATTTAGTCTATAAAATATTGATGCCATACATAGTCTGACTAGCAGCCACTATTTGTTTTATAATATGATTTACAGAACGTCACAAATATTTTAGCACTTTTCAAAGTATGACCAGCAAATGTTAGATAAATCTACTTCATAAATCACTGAGTGTATTGACTGTCAGAATACGTGGATTAATTCTCAGTTTATGGATAAATGGATGAGTCATCCAAGTGTCTGCCCCAACATGGTACAGCATACAATGCCTGGACTGTATGTACAGTTAAATGCAATAAAGGACAGTAATCCTGCAATAAAGACTGTAAACATTTATAAAAATTATTTATTATAGTGTTAGGTGTTGATTTAAATGTAGTTTGTACAGTTCCTTGTGTAATTGTGTCCACCCTCTTTAGACTCTTGTGTGCTGTTAATTTGAAATATCTATCTTGTGAATATGTGATCATTTCCATATATATCAATGAGGGTAGACTAAATATTAGAAACACCTCCCAGTATAATGCAATACAATTCAATAGAATGACAAACTACAGCCTCCAAAATGACAGAAACATAGATAAACAACTCTCTAAAACTTTATAATTTATTACATTCACAAAGGAAATGCTTTAGACTGCAATTTGCTTTAGCTATCTGCATCTAAACCTGGTAGCTGAGTGTATATAAGAATTTAGTCTCTGGAGAATTTTTTCTTCTTTTTGTTTTCATTGCACATCCAAACAAATACTTTTACCCACTTTATCTGTGTGTTTGATTTCTCTGAATCAACTATCACCACAGGTGCAGACGAGCTGCGACATGTGCGGCTGTTCCAGTCAAAATGTGCAGTTGGCTCTGAGTCAGTGATAAGCCATCACCACAATATTATCCACTATTATAACATGTGTGTGGGGGGGGGAGTCGTAACTCAAACTTGCCACAAAACTGTGTGCCATGTAATTATCTGGCCGTCACTCAAGTTCTTATATTCTCAGGCTTAGAACCATCAGGTGTGTGTCATCTACCTAGCCTGAACATGTGATCGGAAATGTTTTCCTTAGATTTCACGGAGAAATTCAGCTTCTCCTTCTTGGCACACACAGATGAGTGAAATCTGAGCTGGTAACGGTAAAATTAAACACTAACCCAAGGGCCCTTCAGGTCACACATATGCAGTCTTTGCATTTAATTTGGTGTTTTTTCGTCAGTTTGATTCTGAGGGATGTTGGGAGTAATTTTCCACAGATGATGTCACATTTGGAAAATGTTTTAATTAAGCTGTGCAGCGCTGCGAGGTGTAGCCTTTTAAGAACCTCAGTTACATGGAAAATGTATCTTTTACCTTAGTAAAAGAGGACAGATGCATCCGCTGTGTGTTTTCACTTGCCTTGGAGAAGGTTAATGTATTTGAACTTGTACTCTGTGCTGGGTGGTACCTAGTGAACAGACCTGTGGAGGTGGTTGGTACCTTATCTGAGTTTGACATTCAAACATTCTCGAGCTCTCGCCCCCTACGTTTGTGCAATAATCTATTCCATTTAATGTATCTGAGCTTTTGCATCTGTTAACGCAATCACAACACAAAGTGTTCATTGCCCAACATCTTTAAATATGTTTAATTTCATGCTGAATTCAACATCCTAAACTCATTTCTTTTGCTCCACGCAATAAGAAAGTGCGGAGTCGAGGCATAGAATGCAATAATATACCCTAAAACAACTGCTATACCTCAAATCTAAAACTAATGAACTGTATCTCTTTGCAGGCAAAGTCTGTCCATGGAGGGTTTCAGCTGTGATATTATTCTGAACACACACTTCTGCCAGAAAGTCTACTCTGCTTCCAAACAAGTCGGCATGTCCCTTCCTAGAGGCCTGTTCTCAGCAGAAAGGTGCAGTCCGTATTCTCTGTGTAAAGTATTTGGACTGCTGGAGGAGAACAATGCTGAACAGGTGTGTATGCTTCGATATCATTAGATCATAATTATCATTATTATCAAGTGCCGTACATTTAATTCCCAATTCAAAATGTAGGGTATATAGGACTAGACATGTCAATCACTTTGGGTGCACACTGTAGAAAAAACAATGTCAGTAGTCCAGTAAAAACACAACTGGCAGTGTGACAGCTACAGTATGTTGTGCGCAGGGTAGTTTGGTTAATTCGTATTCTTCATAAATGTAATATGAAATTAGTCTTCATAAATTCACAGGTGCAACAGCAACCTTTGCCACAGGGTTCATCTGTTTTGCTTCTCAATATTTTTACACAAAGAATAAATAATCTCGTCTCATTAAACCCACATCAGTCAGTAACAGGTGCATTCAGTCCCTGCTGGAGGGATGTCGTGGTTTGTTTACATGTATGTTTGATTTTCAAAATCTGAATCTCTATTTTGCACAAATACAAATAAATTCACTGAGCACTGCTGGCAGCGATTGAGTATCTTGTGAATAACGTGGCGCCACGCCCTCCTTTTGAAGTAGATTTGTAATGCAGAGTAAAGAAAAAGGTGGTCCTTGATTACTGCTCAGCCATGATTGTTGTTGATGACTGTTACCGCCTGGCTCAAGGCCGGCAACAAAAAGGGAGGCTTCACACAGATAATAAGAACAAAAGTGTTTTATTTAACTCAACCTAACAAACAACTAAACTAAGTTGATGGCATGGGTAGATATGAGTAACATCAGTCATGTCAGAAGTGTGTGGATGAGTGAGGATGAAGTGTAATGCATGTTGGTGGGTGCAGCAAACTTAACAAAGCAACAAAGGCTGGGGTTGAAGCAGCAGGCCAGCAGAGAGAGTGATTTCTAGAAAGACCGCCTTTTATGCCCTCTAGGAAGCCCAACCCAGATGGGCAGGTAGATGCACTGGACCCTCCCAGCTCTACCTACAAGCCACACCCAGAATCTGCAAAACAGAGAAGACATACAGGCAGGCAGACTGAGGAAGTCGTCACAATGACAGACTTTCTGCAAATGACTGTCCGATGCCATAAATAAAAAAAAAAAAGCAACTCATTAAAGTGAAATTAGTACAATGTTGCATAGAAGTGTAACGGAAGCCAGCGAGACTGTGCAGTGAGTAAACCTCACTCCCCGACGCACTGGCAACCGATGCCAGGGCCCATGAGTTTTAGCCTCCTCGTCAGCGCGTCCGCCTCACGTACCCGAGGTCGCCCATTCGACTCTGGGCCGTGCAGTACGCACTTGGGGGCATCTGGTTACAGAAGCATAGACGACAGATTATTTTCATTATTGATGCTGATTATTTTCTTCATAAAAAGATCAGTTGTTTGGTTAGTGTCATGTCAGAAAATACTAAAAACCAAATCCAGGTTGACATCTTGAAATGTATTATTTTGTCCAACCAACAGTCCAAAGCTCAAAGATAGTCTTATATCAAAACAACTTGCAGATAAATTTTTTACCAATCCAACTCACTGATTATAATTGACTAATCGCTTCAGTTCTAAGGTGTAATACATCATGTACGTTAAGTACTGTCTCATTTGCCTCTCTTTCTCCCATTCAGGTTTCCACCTCTGATGGTCTGTGCAGTTTTGGAGGTTCAGGAGTTTTGACAAGACACTGCCTTTCTCTCCTGGAAGTTATTGAGGGGCTGGGCCAGGCTGGCTCTGTGGGGCAGGACGTGGAGGTGGTGGTCCAGAGAGTTTACTCCGTCCCTTTGCCTGACTGCTCTCCCCTGTCCATCCTCAAGCCCAGAGTTCCCTCCAGGTCTTCCTCAGCTCCTCCTCCTGCAGAAAAAGTGAAAACCAGGTACTGTTGAACTAGCTGATAATTGGGCCCTTTGGTTTTTCACTTGCTGCCAAAAGAGAAAAATGGATCACATTTTATTTACTGTGTATGATTCTCTTCTACAATATAAACAACTTTGAAAAAAGAAAAAAAGCCTGCTGGTCTCCTTGGTCTCAGGCCTTGCATGCTTCTCCTTGGTGGCACAGTGTGTCTCAGTGGTTGAGCTATTGTTCACAGAGCAGCAGGCCCCACAAAGTGCTCACACTGTCTCCAGCCATATGGCATTGTTTGACAACGGACACAAACATTTCTAATTGAATCCAGCCCCTCTCTGAGTGATTCTGGCCAATTCTCAGTCGGGAAAGACAACATGATGTTTTCAGAATCTTATGCACCAACAAGCCAGAGTTGAATTGACGCCCACTCGTGCTCCAGTGTGTGGAACAGGTTTACAACAGCCTTTATTACCTTAATTCTCTCAAGAAAACCAGAAGTATGTTTTATATAGGTGTAAGAATGTGGTTCCTTTCAGTCTCAACATTCATTGAAAAAATAAAATGTATTTGAGCTGAAATTATTAGTTAATTAAGCGATTAGAACATTAATTGCTACCTATTTTTATTATTGAGCATTGAAAGATTGCTATCATATTTAAAAGTAATTTTGTTAGAAGAAACACTCAAAATATTGCTGTGACGATTTTAGCCTTTTCTGTGTCATTCATGATATTGAGCAGAATATCTTTGGGGACAAAACAAGACATTTTACGACATCAGCTTGGGCTGTGGGAAATTTTAGCAGGCATTTTGCCAATTAATCAACGATGAAAATAATTGTTGTGATAATTCACTATTAGTGACCATGCATGTTTTTATCCAATGACAAGGAGTCTGATCACCTTTCTACAAAAATGCAACAGTGTAGTGTTAAACTCTTGTTAAAAGACTTGCAGTGCAGGCTGTTCAAAGGTTCCTGTGTCATTGAAATGACTTAGAGGTTTACTCTAGTGGTCTTGTTATAGCTGATGAATCAGTGAATGTTCTATTTGAAGCAAATCCAGTGAGCATGACCTTTAGTTGGCTGGCCCTCTCTAGGCTTGTCCCTTGCTGAGTTATAAAAGAAAAGTATTGGTTCCTCTGAGGGGAGCCATGTGGCCCAGGGGGCACTCTGTGGTGAAGGGGAGCCACGGTCAGCTGACAAGCTAATGGACTAAATGAGCATCGGTTGTAATATGACACTTGCTCCTGCCATGCTGCTTTTGTGGCTGGTAAACAAACGCCGCCCTCTGACCGGAAACACTCCTGCCTTTCCTCTCTAACTCAACCAAGGTCAGTTTGTTGGTAGTGAAAGGATGGAGGCTCACAAGGGCTTGAGTTCAACACATCTGGGTGACACTGCCTGCTTATTGTGGCAGATTTGAACATTGTCTGGAAAGTACATTTTTTAATCTAAGTCCTATCATTTTTTTATGCCCATAATGAGAGGTCTTGATTTAAATAGCTGCACAGAAATAACTTTTGGTACACTATGTTGCTTATAGTACACAGAGGAGGGTAGTTTACTCCTCAGCCCACTGGCCCCATTCTGTATAAAGAGAAGGACAGTTTGTGCCTCTCGTGTTGTGTCCCCAGCCTCTATGACTCACTCCCCTGGTCAGCATGCTTATTTGATCCTTTTGTTGTTTAGCCTCTGTGTTAACACACACAGGGGAGAGAGGCCAGTATGATATTTATGCCTGAAGAAGATGTTAAGTTCCCGTAAATTCAGAATAGAATAAACAAGAAGATTAACTGTTTGCAGGAAGTGAGGAGTTGTTTTTTTTTCTCTCAGTGGAGAGGGAACACAATGTGCTGCAAGGATCCTGTTACAACCGTGTTTATCACTCTGCCTGCACTGATTGGTGGACAACACATAGGAAGGAATCCCGCCTGTCAGTCCCCCACCAATGAGGCCTCTCATCTGTATTCTTAATGTGTGGGTCACTTTCTTAGTGTGCTGGCAAGTACTGTGCATGTGCATGGGCTTGCATGCGCACACAGTGTGACTGTGTGTGCGAAGGAGGATGTGTGTGTGTTTGTGTGTGTGTGTGTGTGTGTGTGTTTGCACAGACTAAGTGGATCGTAGTTCCTGGAAGAAAACCTAACTTGCTGAGAATTCTGTGATGGCTCACAAAAACAAATTCCTGAAAACGGCCTGGAACTGAAAACGGCCGATGCCAGGGAGATTTTTGGGAGTAAGGGGTCGCTGTTTTGAGGAAGTGGGGCTGTGAATGACTGAAAGGAGGGATTGACCAGGGAGGTGGTTGTTTATGTCAAGTTCAGACAAGCTCCACTAAAAGGAAAAGTGTACATATATCTCCACCAAATGTGACTCTAGCAGTTGTATTCATATTTTTGGCAAGGTCAAGAAGTTGTTGTAAACTCCAGGTTTCACACATAAGGATGAAGTGCAGAAAACTGTATGTAACAGCATTTTAGAGCTGCAACGATTAATTGATTAGTTGTCAACTGTTGTATTTTGGTTATCGATTAATCAAGTAATTGTTTAAGAAAAAAGTTAAAATTTCTGAATCTAGCTTCTTAAAGGAATAGTAAGTGATTTTAATTCAATACATCTTTTGTTAAATTCAGCGAATAAATCCATGCAGTTTGCTAGCTCTGTAGCTCTCTCTCGTTTTGTGTGTGCTCTGAAAAAAAAAATTATGTTTTCCTATACAGCCCGGGCTCTGTAAATAGAAAACAAAGAAAGTGGTCCGGACCTTGCAACAAAACATTGTTCCAGCAAATCGGCAACAAGTGTTGTGAGTGCTGTAAACATGAGTGAAGGGGGGAGGGGGAAGTTTGAGAGAGAGTTCTATACACGAGTACATTTGAAAGGTCTGAAGAGTATAGAAGAAAGTTATATGACCAGACAAGGGTGAAGGCGTTTCAACGCCAGAGAAACCTCGGAGATTGGAAATTTTGGGAGCTTCTGAGGGAGCACTGAGGAGAGGGGTGTATTTTTTTGGCAGTTGAATTCAAGCATCTACAATCCTTTTGCAGAATCACTTACTCTCCCTTTAAATGTGAATATTTTCTGGTTGATGACAGTACACCGAATATCTTTTGGGTTGTGGATAAAACAAGACATTTGAAGATGTGACCTAAGACTTTTTGACATTTCACTGACCAAACAACTAATCAATCAATTAATTCACAGATTATTGACAATGGAAATTACAGTCTTACAGCATTTTAACTTTTTAAAAAATATAATCTTTATTTATATACAATCTTTTATGTGCATGTAGTAATAGTTAAAGGATACGTCTGGTGTTATTATCTAATTTTGTTATTGCCAACAAATGTTATGAAAAAACCAAACCAACAATTAGTGTAACATAGTGTTTCCTGTGTAGCCAAAGGCTGATATCTTATTCCTCTGTACCCTAATCATCCGAAACATTCCTACATTGTTGTCCCAAAATGATTACAAACAGATCAATGAGCCATACTGTTGAACTGAGTCACAAGTTTCTGACATTACGCTGAACATGCACACTGGTGATCATTTTGAGTCGATCAAACAAACACCGTCCTGCTGCTGTGAATACTCACTACAGCACTAAATGTGTATTAATCCACCACTAAATATAGTCCCCAACACGTGCACTATCTCCTCAGAAGACAACATAACATGTTGTTTGTTTTGTTCCTTTCATAGGATTTGTTGACAAATGAAAAATGCAGCCTTACTTGTTAAGATATCCCACGCATTAAAAGTTTCCCTTGGCTATAGGCAGTATTTGTGTTGATAATGTTGACATACTGTAGATTCCAAAAAAGTTGGTTATCAGTAAACAACTCCTAATTGGCTAGTGCTGAAATGATGAAATGGAACGATTAGTCGATAAATTGTATAGTCAGTCGGCAGAAGTCGGCAGCAATTTTAACAATCAGTTATTTGTAATTCAAAAAATGCCAAACACTTCTTGGCTACTGACTGCTTTCGCTCAGTTTCACTTAACACTATATTTAATGTCTTTGGGTTTTGGACTGACGCAGAAAAGCATTATTCACTTTTTTTGACATTTTATTTAACTAAACAATAAATTAAACAAATTGATAGATCGCTCAATAATGAAAATAACTGTTAGTTGTAGCCTGATGGTTAACATTTCTTTAAGACAGGGGTCATCGTAGGATGAACCCTGTAACCTTTTACTCCCTCCAACAGTATTAAGTATTATTTTGCTGTTTCAAAAGCATGTGAAAGTGTTTGCATTTTAAGAATTGCCTTTTTGTCTGACAAAGTGTCCAACATGTCCTTGCTTTGATAAATACCATCCATGTAAAGGGGGGCTGGGGTCTGTCAGTTTGCTCTACCCTCTGAACTTATGCACTGGTGTTTACAGCTCCATAAGCATAAAACCTACAGAAAAGGATATTTCTTTCTCTTTTTAGGTTCCACATTTTCTGTTGTTTTAACAAGATATAGCATAGGTCTGATTTTGGATTGGGATTAAAGCAAACAACTGAGAATAATCTTGGTTAAAACGTTGGCCTACACCACTAAAAATCATGTCAGGAATGTTATTTAGATATCTATTTCCAGGTCTCTCAAAACAAACACAGACAGACCTCATGTTTACCAACAGAAGACATTTATAGGCTCAAGCAGGTGGTGGAAACACTCTCAAAACTTTCCCAATGTCTTGGATGTGTGCATGCATGCACATGCTGACAGTCCTAAACCTTCTTCCCTGTTTTTTTCTTCCTCCTCCTCCTCCTCCGCCTCCTCTTCTTCTTCCCTGGCCGTTGCTCGTCTAACCAGGGGATATGAACTCCACTGTTTACTCTCTGGGCTGGTACAGGGCTGTGTCTGGGCTTGACTGACTGAGATATTGGAGCCTATAGGAGTTCCAGCTTCACGCTCACTGTGAGCAGTAGAGTGCAGGAATATACAGCAGCTCAATGCCTCACAACTTTGTAGGCCAAAGGTCTTTTCTGTCAGCAGCAACCTGTCAAACCAGCCGGCAGCAGCAACACTTTCAAATGTCAGTACTAAACCTAAACTCTAAGGCTTTGTTAGGTATTGTTGGTGTGTCACTGGGAACAGTGGTGTTTCATTTCTATAAATGCTTAATTGGAAAATGGCACATAAGTTTGGGTGAAACAGATTTTTACAATAGTATTTCAACATATATCCTTGGAGTTGAGCCATTTAATTATTGGTTATTGACTGATTGATTAAGAGTTACTCATGAGGCTGCCTATTAGAAATATAAAAAATTGGATAGTGTGCACATCCTCAGTAATGTACAGGTGCAGCCATTGAGCAGCAGCTGCTTGGTAACTTTGGGGGAAAAAAAGAAGCGCAAACCCTTAATTTATCTAAATTTAAAATCACAGTAAAACAGAAGGAGGTGGAGGTGTATTTTGCAGCAGCAGTATGAACTGAATAAGTGGGAGGGGTTTATTTATGAATGGGATTTAAATTACCCAAAGTGGGAGTGGCCGTCTAACCCTACTAACCTGTGTTGTTAGATCAGGAGGTGGAGGATGAGGGAGAAATTAATAAATTTGGTGGGGGTTTTTTTGATATCCAAACATACATCTTCTACTATGATATTGCTTTGCTAGCTATTACCACTGCCTCTCTCTATCACCCTGGCTGCTGCAAATCACATGCTAACGGTCAAGTGTGTGTTTACATGATGGGCGTGGTGAGCTAGTCTCCCCCGGATCACAGTTTATTCAATAATGTTTTAACAGGGCAAGTGAAGTGAAGGATTGTCATATAAAAATGCTCAAAAATTATGACACACATTTTGAATTTAACAAGAGAACAATTAACACAGACAGGCGTGATCAAAATTTTCTTTAATATGATTAAAATCAGTATATCAAACCAGTCCTGCATTTTGTTTATTTCCCAGGCTCTGTGTGCTTGTCCAGGATAGCTACGGGATGTTCAGTGTGGTCCAGCTCCACCTCCTGCCCTGCACAGATGACCTCCACCGTTACTGCCACATGTGGCAGGGGAGGACTTGTGTGCTGAGAGGCATTAAAGTGGTGCAGCGGGTCACTCGAGAAAGGTGAGACCCACACTCTGTTCTGTACACGTCGCACTAGGCCTGGGTAGCTTTTCACCTGAATTTTATTTCACTATCATGGGTAACTTCAACCTCTGACCAATGTCATTTTGTGATATGGATTTCTGCTGTATGAGAGGTTATCTTATCTCAATCCTTATCCTTATGGGACAGCAGCCTGGGTAAATGCCTGTGATTGACAGGTCCTGATATGAAATGCTAATAAAGTAGTCTCAGGCCCTTGTGCTATAGAGGCACTGACATTCAAGCTAAACCATCCCACATCTTGGTTTTAGTGCCTTATGGGAGAATCTCCAATATTCAAAACCAAAGCTAATTCTCCATTGTTATCCTCGAATGCCTATCTTGAACATCAAAACCCACATTTACAATACAATGACAATGTAATGTTTGCATCTCATGTGAACCTGATTATGCTGTCCTGCCAGCAGTGCCACTTTGTTTACATGTAAAGTGATACTGAGCTGCATGCTCTGTGTCCCTTGTGAGTTTCCATAGTCAGGATCCCAGATTAGAAGCAGTTAGAAGAACTGACATGGGAACATTTAGAGACCGGCTGGGGGTATGTTTACATCCTTGGAATTTCAGTACCACCGCAGCCTATAATGTCTCTGGAGGTTGTCTGTGGTCAGATTATGATGAATGGGCTGTCTTCTGTTCTCGCACGTGGGCCATCTTATTAGCTCAAGTAGAAAAACATGTGGGCCTGGTTGGGATAAATTAGGCAGTCATTTTTTTTCCCAGTTTCGTTGAACCAGTACATTTATTAGACTTCTGACAATATGATAATAATTTTTACCTTAAAGGAATAGTTTGACATTTTGATATATTTGGTTTTTGCTGAGAGTTAGATGAGAAGATCGATACCACTCTCGCATCTGTATTGTAAATATGACAGCCAGGAGACTGTTTGCTTAACGTAATGACTGGAAGCAGGGGGAAAACAGCTAGCCTGGCTCTGTCTAAACGTTAAAAAAATACATTCCAGCACCTCTAAAGCTCACTAATTAACTTCAGTGTGATGACAAGACTTCAGGAAGTCACTGTTCCCAGCCATGAAAGAGTCCCGGATATGAACCCCATGTTAAGCCACATTTTGTCGTTTTTTGTACAGATTAAACCAACAAGACATAACATGTTAAATAGTGACCTTTAGAGATACTAGCAAGCGGATTTTGTAAGGAAAATGAGCATATTTCCAGAGATGTTGAACTATTTATTTAACACAGTCAATCTTTGAGGGGTGTGGGATTTATAAACACAGTAGCTTGTCATGATTTACAGTTAAAAGAAAATCCGTATTTATCTTGTACTGGCCCTTTATGCAGCACCTCAGTTCTTCCTCTGTCTGAAATAAGCCATTTTAGCGCTCGTCTCTTTAAGCCCCCCTGCTTAAAAGCACACTTTCTTCTGATTGATCAACTTCCCATTGGTCAACTTCCTCATCCTCTTGCCGGTGTGCTCAATGGCATAACACAGCTTTTACTTAACTTGAGAAACAAACAAGATGAGAAGTAGGTTGGTAAAATGGTAAATGCAGCTGGAGCGGAGTGTTTCTGGGGGCTGGTGAAGGTACCAAGGGGTACCTCTGGCTCTGAAAAGTGAAGCAAATGCAGAATTGCCTTATACCTTGCATTATTTCAAATGGCCAACAGGGGGCGACTCCACTGGTTGCAAAAAGAAGTCAGATTGCATTGTAGTCTATGACAAAATGACCCTACTTCTCACCTGACTTATTACTAATCACTTTCCTAATGAGTTTATGGTCGCAGTCGCTAGTTTAAAGCCTTCTTCAATACAACATGTTCATTTAGTAAATTATGGTCTCATTTAATTAATTAGTAAAATAGACGATTATGCAGGGTATGCTTTAGGGCGTGTCTACCTTGTGATTGACAAGAGAATGCCGCGGTGACCTGTCAGGCGTAGCTGGGCGTATCCCTTCTGAGCTCCACACTCTCGTCCAAATATGGTCACTTCTGGTTCCTCAAAAACAAGACGGTGACTGCCAAATACCAAACTCAAGGACTGAGCAGGTGGATGGGCGTGCCTGTACTTGGTGGGCTTACTGTGCCTGGAGCAGATCATGAGTAGATGACTTCAGCTAGACAGGAAAGTAGAAAAAATGTTGGAATCCTAGTATTCAGAGCAGTTTGGAGCCTGAGCATTTTGCTCACATGAATTACCTTTCCATATGTTTACCTCATTATTTGAAACTTTAGCCATGTTTCGTATGAACATCCAACATTGTAACATTATACTTGTGACAGAAAATAAGGGAATACATAATAGGTCACCTAAACGTTAATGCACATATAAGCTCTGTATCAAATTCACAATGAGTTGAATAAGTCCTGCTAGTTTTGTCGTTACTCATCCTTGAGCAGGCTTCACTGAACTTGAATGGGCTGCAGAACCAGTTCCACACAAAGAAAGCCTGTGATTACAGTCTGACTAACAGGTTGTTAAGCACTGGCTGATATGACAGCTCACACAGATGAATAAGTAACATTGACCGGCCACCCTGAACTCAACAAGTACTTCTTAGAAACGAGACAATGAATCAAGAGATTGACGTGTCCTGTTGGAATTGCTACTTGATGTTTTGTCCCCTTTTTTATTATTTAATCCGTTCTTCCCGTATCAGTTTGACGTACACGAAGCATCATAAAACCACATCGACTATGGTCTCATCTGTCATTACTTGGGTTAATAATGTGGTGAGAGAAGGCAAATGTCACTAATCAAGCATTAGAAATGCAGCTGTTGAAATCACCCTGTAATTGGTTTTCTAAACCTTGTTTTTTTTTGCACCACAGTGTTATTGTGATTTGTAAACTAGGGTGTGAACTGTTTTCCCACCATTTAGTATCTCAAAACCTGCTTGTAAAAACAGTTTTTGTGTCTATCTGCTCTGCCAGCCCAAGCATGCTCTCTGTTAATTCTAGGTGACGTTGAGACGATCTCTGTCTTAACAGATTTGTGTTTCAGTGGAAGTGAAACTGGCTGTGAAAGCTTTCTATCTTGCTGTTGAAGTCCCTTTTTCACTAACCCACCCACCCCCACACCCTTACTATTTTTCCCCCTTTTTTGTGTCTCACTCTCAGGAGCACCAGGCTTTTCAGTTTGATAGACAGTTTGTGGCCCCCAGAGACGCCTCTTAAAGATCATGGTAACACACCCAGTAGGTCCAGTGTAAGTTCTTACCATAGCAAGAATCATGTATCTTCACCTAATGCTTGGATTGGGAATTATTTTCATTATCCATTAATCCATTAATGTGCTGACTATATTCCTGAGTGAGTAAATATATTTTCTTAAAAATGAAAATTCTATTCACACAGGTCTTGTTTTTATAGGAATGTAGACCTACAGGTCCAGCTCCGAGTTTCTGCTACCTGCTGTCTGGTCAAGAGAGCTCAGTTGAACACAGTGAAGGGCAGACTATGTCCCCACTTTACCTTCCCTACACAAAACAAACCTTACGAGAAGTGCTGCAGGTGAAAAGTCTCACACACACTGAGAACATTCAAAAAATTTGCTGCAGGTCGTGATAACTTATCTTCAGTAGGTTGTTCTCAAACCTGTTTTTTCTCTCTCTCTCTCTCTCTCTCTCTCTTTATCAGAGTGATCTTAAAATCTGCCGCTGCAGTTTTGTTGCCACTGTTCTATACAAAAGAATAATGCAGGTACTTCTGTCTTTTTTTTGTTATTCCTGAAAAAATACAGATTTCATTTGACTTTAGTCAGAAGAACATAACAAATACTGTGTCTTGTGGAGCTCGTTAGTCATCCTTTGAGATCATTTGAACCAACAAACTGATAAGATTGAGCTCTGACGTGAGCTGCGTTCATATCACTGTGTGTATGACAATCTGTGTGAGGCAGAGGCGTTCTTTACCATTGATTGGTGAGACCTTTAAACTTTGACCAAGATGAGATAACAGCTCAGAACAAAGTGGTGGACTTTGCCACATGCTCACACCACTGAAATGCAGATACACTTTTTAACATTGTAGTACTAGTAACCAGCATTGTGTGTAGCCTGTTGAATGAATGATCTCGTTAAAGCTGTTTTCAGGTGATTCTAAAACAGAAGATTTGCATGTAATTTGTGCTAAGTAAGCATTAGCTATGTATTATTTCCTTTTGGTTGTTTCTTTCTAGGTCATTCTGTGTGCTTGTTTCTCAGTAATCCTGTTTTTTTTTCTGTCTTTGTCTGCATTTCTGTTTCTATTTCAGAGAAGTGATATAGGCCAGGGTGAGGTTTGGTTGGTGCTGACGGACCCCAGTCTTCAAGAGGAGCAGCCCGAGAGGCCATGCAGACGAACAGTGGCCCTATGTGTGAACACTTCCTGTGTGCTCACTTCCTCTGTCCTCGAAGCTCTAAATTCCCCCGCCGCCTGTCGCATGTCATTCAGAGATGCCATCAAAGAACATGGTAGAGCTTTATTGTGACCTGACATGCCATTCAACCCCTATTCATTAGGTGATTTATCTTATACGACTGTGGTCTCAAGTCACCCTAACAGTGGTAGAAAGTAGTACGGTGGTAGGAAGTACATTTATGCAAGTACAATTCTGAGGTACTTGAATAAATGTATGAGTACTACTATATATATACTATATATATATAGTATACTATATACTTTGCTATTTCTATTTTCAGCTACTTTATCTTTCTACATTAATACATTTATATGGAAAATATTGTACTTATTATTCCACTTCATTTATCTGACAACCATAGTTCCTAGCTACTTGCAGTAGTGGAATGAGTACTCAGACCTTCAAAGCCTTAACATTCAAATAGTTTCTCTTGACTCTCCCTCAGAATTTACAAAATTAGTCCAACATCGCCCCAGCCTCTGAGAGTCCTGCTGAAGGTTTGTAGTACACCTCTGTCCAAGTGAGGAGTAATACTTTCATTCATAGTAACAAACACTCTTTCAAGTTTTGCCGTCCATGAAAGCATCCAACAAAAACTGCCCAGGCTGAAATTCAATGTAGCAGAATGATTCTGTTGGCATCGAATGGCAATTTGAGCTAGGGCACCACCAGTTTGTGTTTGCCCTTGGTTCTGAAGGGTCCCCGCCGGCCATATCCTCTTGCATGGCTTCAACTACAACAGCAGCCTCTCTCCGCTGCCTTTCTTCTCTGGGTAAATATCTGAGTCAGCCGAAACTTTGTAAAATGTATCCTCGTCCATAATATCCTCTGCACTCATATTTTGGGATGCCATTTTTGCTGTTGGAAACGTAGCTAGTTTGCAATACAAGTGAAGAGAATGGCATCTACGAGCTAGAAATCCAAACTGAAGCAGCCAGTAGTTTTTCCATGCCGCTAACTGCGTCACCTTCATGTCAAATGATTGTGCTGGATGCAGGAAGAACTACATGGTAAACTCAGCTTTCTCTGTCAGTATAGCATTCACTGAGGAATTTATTGATTTAATGGACTGCATTTACCATCAGCACTGATTGGACATCCACATAAAATGTGCTGGATTTTCCCTTTAAATGTCTCTATAAGATTCTGCCATTTAAATAACTGAGTCCCAAAGATGTGAGTTTATTCAATATTTCATTCTTCATTAATGATCTCATGACCGATACCGATGTTGGGAACCCCTGGACTGAACTGAAAGCAGTTGAACCTAGCTCCACCTCGACCAACTACAACTGTATTAACAATCTAATATAGCAGTCATAGTTGACATTTTTCTGTGGAATTTTGAAAAGTGAGGGAACTTTAACTTCTGATACTTTAGTAGTTTTTGTTTTTTATGCCTGTTTCCTTTGCATATACATTTCAATTCCAAAACTTCCGTAACCAGGTGTCCTCCTGTGTGTGGAGCAGTCAGTTGTTGAGATGTGCTCCGTGGATCCCGAGGGCAACCCTGAGTCCTCAGCCAGGCCAGAGTCACTTTCACCGTTGCTGTCCGAGCCCCAGGCAAAGAGCCTGCCCCAACCTGTGAGACTGGATCCCCTGAGTCCTGAGATCACACCCAACTGCCTCTGCTCTCTAACAGGTCAGTTTCTCTCTTTCACCAAGTCCTGTGGTTTTCCTGTAACTCGCTTCATCTCAAGTGATTCCTGCAGAACATGCCCGTTTTGTTGTTTTCTCAGGGGAAAAAAACCACTTGTTTTTTCATATACAAGTTTACAGCTCTGCGAGAGGCCTTCATGTGGCTTCAAGGCTCTGCGTTCTGCTGTTTGTTATTCAGTGTCCTCAGGCTGTCATTGTTTGGAACTTTGTGAAATATGAACACATGACATTTTGTTGGATTCATGTCAATTCCCATGTCAGTTTTGAGTAAAATTAACATGCCTGCTCCCCATAAGGCTTTATATTACACATGAGAGTGCAAAAATGTTGAGAAAATAGTTACAACTTGAAGAAACATAGCATTGTTTCCCCAAAAGCTCTATTGCACACAATCAGTTTGCATGTTTCTTGATATTTTTAAGCTTTTTAATAATTTCTATCATCAAATATGATTGCCATGAATTGCCACTGTTAAAATAAAAATAACGGCTTTTCTGCTTTTTTCAACCTCATTTTCTATTATCTAAATGTGGTGCAGAAAATCTTAAATCCGAAAGTAACCTGATTTAGTTGACTCCGTGTTCCAGTTGAGGGCAAAGATCAAACTGTGAACCCTCTTGTTTCAGGCCCCTCTGGCTGTACATGTTTGGTCAGGTGGCGGAAAAAAAATAAAACAAACTTATTATCTTTTGCACTCGTGTGCAAATACTATCTTCTGGAAATTACCAGTGGAAAAAGGCTCAGATCGGAAATGTATGAGAACGGATTTATCAGTGTTAAATTCAGTATCTTATTTAAGGTCCCGTGTTTGTGTTTGTGGTGCAGCAGCTATGGTTGTTAAGTGACATGGTGTTTAGGCAGGGAGTACTCTGCTGCACTGCATTTATCATGGCAATCTCAGATAAGAATGAAAGGGATGTGTTTATCTCTTACACCCTGTTACAAACACACTCACACAAACCTATGTGTAGATCATATATCGGCACTTGTTCTCGTTAGGTGTCAGTGTCTTTTTCCTTTGGCATCCACCATTTGAGATGTAAATAAAATGAATAATTAAAAAATATTCTTGTTGTCAATACAGAGTGAACTATAGTTATGGTGTGCATGGATGTTTCCCAAAGATGATTTTGTGTGTTATTACATTTGAACAAAATTTCTGCCTGCAGGGGTGATAATTGGTGTGGATGAGAGCACTGCTTATTCCTGGCCTGCCTGCAACCATTGTGGATGTGATAACTTAGAGATGTTAGCTGAAAGACCGTAAGTCCTCAGGTTTATTTAAAATAGCTTAATATTAAACATCACAGCAAATCGTGACTTTATGATTATTTTTTATTTCCACAGTCCAAACTTCCACTGTGTTTCTTGTAAGTCAGTGGTGGACAAGCCAAACACAAAGATTCAACTGGAAGTGTTATTGAGTTCTTCATTAAGTAATTGCACTTTGAAGGTTAAGGTGAGAACAATGTTCTTGGGTTTGGGTTCCAGTACCAATATCTTGATGTCCCCTGTGTGGTGAACCAAGTTTCAAAAGTCTAAATGTTTTTGGGCTACACTGTGTAACTTGCGTGTATTTAAAAGTATGGTTAAACATTTTGAGAAATACATTTATTTGCTTCTTTTGCCGAGTAAATAGTTGAAGTCAGCAGCCATTATCCTTGCTTACAAAAAAAAACATGTAACAGCATGTCTAAAGTGTCTTAACATGTTGTATCTCATTTGTTTAATCTTTACAAAAGTCAAAGCGTAAAAGCGATGATGTTCCGTTTTACGGGAGGTGATTTGTCAGACTATTTCTTGGTTGGGACCAATCTCTTCCTGGAGTCTAAACTGGTTTTCCAGGCTTTAGAGGTGTTGGTAGGTGGATTGTGTTACTTTTGGACAGAGTCAGGCTGCCTGAGCCAAGCGCCTGCTGGTTGTAGCTTCATATTTACCCGACAGACACAAGACTGGTATTGATCTTCTCATCTAATTCTTGGCAAGAAACTCAACAAGCATTTTCCCCAAAAACGCTGAACCTTTGCTTTAAGCAGAAAAAAAGGGAAGCGGCAAGAAAAATCACTTTTTTTTTTTAACATAAATAAAATCCTTCACTCTTTGTGCATGTGCATAGTGGCATTTTTATTATGGAAAACCTGCTGTGACTTTAATCAGACTGATAATATTATCCATGTTCTTCTTATCAGCCAACTGGTATTTGAACCCTTTCTAGTCTAGTCTGTTACTCACCGGCAACCACAGTATGTTAGTGTGGTATATGCTTTTTATTTTAGGATGCTGATTAGAAAGACATTAATGGTTCCACACCTTTTCATCTCTCCGACAGCTGCAGCAAAAGACAATCATGTCCCTCCTAAACACTGCAGCCCTGGAGGGTAATGAGGTAGGTTTGCTTTTACAACCTGTTAGATCACTCTGGGCTAAACTACACAGCGTATTGATCTTCTGTCAATATGTCCTGACTGTCATCTGTTCATGTCAGACTGATAAAACCCATCAAAATAAATCTGAGTCATGCAGGTCATTGATACTGTTGAAGGAATTTGCTGCCAAATTACTGACGTAATCTTCCACCACCTCTTATACTTAGTGATTACTTTAATTTTGCATGCAGTTTTTGCACTGAGAATATTATAATTCATTTCCTGTTTAACCTACAGGTGGCAGAGATGTTCATAGTCTTGCACATACACTGTGCATGCATTAATCTGGTTTACCAGTGGAGCTCATGAGTGCAGAATAAATTGTTAGATCAACAAATACTGCTGACCAGTGTGCAAAGGTCAGGGCCTTAAGTGCACTCAGATATTCTTGCAACATCATAAGATTAAAACAACTATAAATAATTTGTTTTTTACATGTGCAGGTAGTCGAGGAAGATTTTAAGGGGAGATGTGAGCCTAAACTGGTTCCAACACGTAGTAAATAAGATGGGATGTTGTATGTTTCAGTGTTGCACATGTGAGTTTTTTTAATGTCTCAGTTCCCAGGTTACGATGTGGAGAATGTCCTGGGAAAAGAGGTGGGGCCTCTCGCCGTTTACGTCCGTGTCGTCAGCAGGAAACCTGCCCTCTGGATCGGCCTGGAAGAAATATGCCTGCAAGACATTTGCCTCTGAGGCTGTCGGGGCAAGTAGCTAATGATATCATTCCTCTGGCCTCAGCTGGCTCCAAGGTTCTGCACACCAGGCCTTGGTCTGAGCCAGATTAGCCTGCTCTCCCCCCTTTGAAGGCCTCACTGACAGCTTGAGGCTGTGGTGAAGTGAACAGGCTGCAAGAACACAAGGTCTTGTTTGTGTTAATGATATGTGATCTTGTGGAGCAGGAGTTGACAGTCCAAGGGTGTCTGTCAAAGCAGCCCACGTGGTTCATCAACTGGGATGGATATTTTTTCCAAACTCATCTACCTCTGTCTTAAGATTTCTTACACTGTCAATAAAAGTCTGTATTTCTGCTGACTTGACTTTCTGTTTCCTGTTGCACTTCTTGTGAAAACACACTCCAGCTGCTCTCTCAGCATACAGTTCATTGACCATTATATGCAAAAGACTACTCACAGACCAGGATATTTCTGCACCTTTAAAGCAATTTTATTATAGATTCCATAAACAAAATGTTTTCAAGGTTTCATACAAACTATATAAAAGATCATGCTCTGGCTCTTATACAAAGTTTGGAATTATAAAACATGTACCATTTCAGGTATAGCATCATATAAATGCAGTGGTAAAATAATTTAATACAGAAAATCCCACAAAAATATGGCAGCAACATCATATTTTCCAGTGCCATTATGGTAAGCTTAATACATCTGGTACAGATGGTAAAAAAACGAAATGTCTGTTGAGGTATGTCTCCAAAAAGCTCAGTTCATAGGGTAATGAGTTTGTCACCGGCTCTCTGCACTCGAGGAGCCCGCAAAGGAGGAGTTGGGCATCTGCTTGAAGAACTCTCTCAGCCCGCTGAGCTCTCTGGTTAGCTGCTCGATAGTTTTATGAAGCCTATCGTTTTCAGAGCCCAGTTCAAGCAGCTTCTGCTGCATCTCCAAGTTTCGCATCTTGGCTTTGTCCCTGCTTTTTCTCACTGCAATGTTATTCCTCTCTCGCCTCTGTCGGTACTCCATGCTGTACCGGTCTACCGTCTTCTTCCCCTTTTCCCTCCCGATCTTCCGCGGGGAGGATTTGGCCGAGCTTACATTGGAGACAGGCTCCGGGGTGGTGGGGGGAGTTGGCTGCCCTGTAGGGAGGCTGACAGAGGTCTGGGCGCAGGACTCGATCTGGGAAGGCAGGGATGAGGACATGTCGCTGTCACTCCAGTCGGACTCCTGCTTGATGGGCGCACTAAACGCCCCCTTATCCAGCCCGCTGTCCGCCTTCCTCTCCGCTGCGTATGTGGTTGACAGCTGCTGCATGCTGCCGGGCTGCACGGAGCTCTGCATATTGTAGAAATCCACCTTCTCCTGCTTCACAGTGTTGAACAGGTCGAGGAAGAGCTCGTCGTTGCACAGCTCCAGGTTTGGCACGGCTGTCATGGACTCGATGTACTGGCTGAAGTCGATGGCACTCTCATCGTCGTACATAGCAGGGGCGGTGCTCAGCTCCACCATGGTGCCGTCCTCGCCCGCGCCGTCGCTCCTGCTGCCCGGCTTGCAGACCCCCTGGTGTGGGCCGCCCAGCTTGACACTCTCATAGAAGTTAGCAGGCTCCATCGCCCAACTCATGTTGCATTGTGGAGACACGCAGTGAAAGTCCAGGCTGTATTTGTCACACATTAACCCTGGTGACTGGTCCACGTGGTTTAGGGAGGAAAAAGTTGTTAAAAAATAACCCACAGGTGTGACCAGTCTCTACACACAGCAATCCTGCAGTGGCTTCACTTTTCTCTGCAGGCGCCTTTCTCCCCTTTTTAAAATCTGATCAGGCTTTTGATCCCTGGGTGTTAACTGTCAGGGTCCTGTCACTGACAGTACCGAATCTCTCCTTGTCACTACTCTGACGCTTCTGTACTTTCGCGGAGAGTTTTGTATCGTTTCCCTGCGCTGACGTCACACGCACCGCCCGCTCACGAGCCAGTCAAGGCAACAGGAAGGTCACGTGGTGCCCGTTAACTTCCCATTTGAGCGCAGAGGGGCGTGTTGCTCATGCCACCCACTTTTTTTTACTACGGTTGTATGAATGATTCAGAGTTGTTGACATACTGTAGGCTGTGTTTGGGATTAAGTTTAAGTCCCTGTGAGTGTCTCTCTCAAACAGTGACGGGGGAAGTATTCAGATCATTTATTTCATAAAAGTAGCAACTTAAACTCAACAAAAGTATCAAAAGTACTGGACCTTTATTAATAATCTATCAAGCGTGTAAGCAATACTTTAATGCAGACATTGGATCTGAAAAGTAATAAATAACTGGCTGCAATATAAAGGCAGTGGAGAAAAAAGTACAATATTTCAATCTGAAAAGTAGTGAAGTAAGAAGTAGCAGGAAATGGAAATACTTATGTGAAGTAGGCCTACAAGTACCTCACATTTGTACTAGTCTCAAAAGTGCTTAAGAATACAAAATGGTGTGTGATAAAAGTGTTGGAGTGGAGGGAAAACCACCAGAACAGCAACTACCCATTTCTAGGCTGCCATCACTCCTTCACACATCCATAATTTATTTATCATTCTGATAGAAGATATGTGACAATTCACAAAAGCGAAAGGTAGTATAAAAATATTAGCATAACCTGGTATTTACTGTGTGTATGCCATGCCAACACAAGACAATATACCGTATACAGTACATGTATACAATATACAGTATCTACTAGGCTTGTATCAACAATATAGAGCATATTATCCTATCCCAGCTTACATTGGGAGAAAGGCAGGGTACACCCTGGACAGGTCACCAGGCCACACATAGACAAACAACCACTCACATTTACACCTAGAAACACCAGTTAACCTAGCCTGCATGTCTGTGGATGGTGGGAGGAAGCCAGAGCACCTGGAGAAAACTCCAAACAGAAAGGCCAGGGAAACCGGGGTTTGAACCCACAACCTTCTTCTGTGCGGCGACAGTGCTAACCACTGAACCACCGTGCCGTTGACAATCTACAGTATACAGGTCAAATTATTACTGTGTACTACATATAGGACGTTATGGCACAGATAGTTGTAAGAATGCAGGTATATGGATGTTGTGTGGATATAAAGTTATACAGAGGTGGTTTATAGACTAAAAAATCAAGTGTAGGCTATGTATGTTGTAGGCTATATACATTGACGTTTACATCATGAAAACCCTTATTTTACCCTGTCTTCACAAGTTATTAACATCACAACACTTACATTACAATAATATGTGATGATAGATACGCACACATTCATTCTGTATAAAACACAGTGAATTCACTCTCCATGTGGCACCTGTTGATATTAAATATTCTGTAGGTACCTTTTTTATTGCACTTACTTTCTAACGTGAGGGAAAAAATGTTGATGGTAATCATATCTTTAAAACGCCCCCTCAAATGAAGGGCGCGTGTCACTTCTCGGAAACTCTCCTATGTTTTCCCCAAAGGAAGTGTGATGTACTTTTCCAATGTCAACGGCATTTTTGAAAGGGAAACTGCTCCACTTGGTGGTCAGTGAACGTACCTGCAGGCTAAAGTCGCATCTTCCCTGTTAACCCCCATGGATCACCAAATATACGCACTGAAATCCATTAATAGATTATTATCAGGTGTTATTAAATACGGCTCCTTTTGCGACAAAGCGGACTTACACTTCTGGATAGATATTTATTTGTTTCTAGTATAATCAAACATTTGTTCCTTCTTGGAAAGTTTCAAACTCATTAGTCGAAAACTATTCATTTTCAAGCCAAATTGTTAAAGAATACATGCAAAGATGATTGCACTACGATGAGATAAGACAATATATATATTATCCTTTTAGCAATGCAAATAATTGTGTTTCTTTTTTATTCGTGTATTTATATTTATATGTAATAATTAATTTCCTATACTTAGTTCTTTAGTTATTTTTTTCATGTTTTGCTATTGTGAACTGTTTAAATAAAGTAAGGGAAGAGATGAAAAAAAGGTAATTTAGTGTTGGACCAAACCAAATCAACTCAGGGTATCTGTGAGCATAATATCACGCGCAGGAAATGTAGATCGTATTTTGGATATAATATCGAGATATACGTGTAGTTTCGTTTTTATTTGAAACAATTTTAATCTATTAAGACATTTTATTATGTTTAATGAAAGTCGCAGTGAGTGAAGCTCAACATGAACCCCCCCTCTGCAGTGAAGGAACAGGCCGGAAAGACCAGAAGATCCTGGCCTGCTATTGGTCCAAAGTTCCCCGCGAAAATTACGTCACCCGCTGTTTCGCGCCACATCTGCAGCACTCGGAAATACACACGAGAAGAGGTAAGAACGGACTTTATCAAAATCAGTAATTTCTTATTATCTTATTGATTATCCTGATTGAATCAGCGTTTCTGCCATTGCACATGTTTTTTGTAATTGTGCATCAACGTGTTATTTTATTTGCACGCTGACTTTTAAGTGTTAAATCGGGTGAAACAGTTCGGCAAGGTTCAACTTATTGTTTCCTCAGCAGCCACATGTCAGATGGTGGAAAAGTTAACGGACCTAATGAAAGTGTGAATCTGCAGAGAGGAGCCAGAAACTGTATTGAGTTTAAGTAGTGGACTTATGTATGACATAATTCAAACAGTTCACAGAATATGACAACGTTTATTACAATAAAATAACACAACATTGTGGATTATAAAGAACTTAACCACACTTATACAGTTTAACTAAACATCAGAGCCCTCAGATTTGTCAGGTGAATAAATTAGAAAGTATCAAATCAGATCTTGGTGTCATTAAGAGGATTATACTGAGCAGGTATTTGGGTATGAAAATGGAACAAAAAAGCATTAGCTTCTTTTTATCTTCGGGCCTTGCAAGGCTGAGCAGACTAATCTAAACAAAACCTAACATACAACAACATGGAGGGCAGGAAAACATTTAAGACTCTGTCAATCGCCTTGTAACATCTTGTGGCTGCACAAATTCCAGCACATTCGAGAGTGAGGCTATCATCCGTCCCTGGTCTCCAACAGAAAACAACCACAATCAGACAGACCTACCTGGCTTTCTTAAGTCAGTTGGCAGGTGGTTCCACAACGTGTTATGCTAAAAGCCCTACTAGAGAAGGTGCACTTTTGGTTAATTTCCCCTGCAGTAAAAACTATGGCAGCCTTTTCTTTTGGCTAAAAATGAATCCATTTGATATTTAGATATCCCAGCAACAATGTCTTCCCCAACATCGACTCCTGGTGCCCGCAAACGAGGAAGGAACAGCAACCCACCCACACGTATGTTCGTTTTATTTATTTGTGTCCTTAATGAAGTGAACCCCCTTTTCTCAGCAGTTCGTGACTTCAGCTGCTGTGCCACTGAGATGATTGTAGCTGTTCATATACTGTTATTAAAATGTCTTGTGTGTCTTCAGCCAGCAGCGAGGGCCCCACCTCGCCTCCCTCTCAGCGGCGCAGAGGCCAGGACTCTTCCACTGGGGACCTGATGCCGATGCCCACCTCCCCGGCCACCGACATGCTCAGCCCAGCGGCACCTCAGGACACTTCTCTGCTCTCCAGCCCACGTCCCTCAGGTACTAACACACACCGTTGGTTTGTTTAGCCTTGTCTGAAGGAAATGCAGGACATTTCTTTTGTTGTGACACACTTGGGTTAAATGCATTGTGGTTTTGTAAAAAAAAAAGTGTCTCTTTTAACAGTTCTACCCAATGAAGTGGACATGAGCTCCCCGCTGATGTATGGGACCCCCAGCTCCAGGGTTGAAGGGACCCCACGCAGTAGTGTGCGTGGCACCCCGGCCAGACAGCGCCCTGATCTGGGGTCAGTCAGGAAGGCTCCACAAGTCGATCTTCACTCTGAGCCGGTCAGTGGAGGAGTCAGGAATATCCAGAGAGTTATCTAGATGGTGTTGATTACCTGAGTCAGGAGAAGACAAAAAAGCACGACACTTTTCAGACTAAAGTTATTAAGGATGACAAACTTTTTGTTTTCTGTAGCCAAGTGCAGATGGTGCCGTAGCCAGCGAGCCAAACGCAGGCCAGAGACTGGTGATCTGGGGGACTGATGTCAATGTAGGGACCTGCAAGGAGAAGTTTCAGGTATGAAATCTTACATTTCAGCTATAGCAAGATATTCCATTCGGTGTAAGTACGGAAGAGCTAACTGTTCGCATGCTTTGCATGACTTTTCTTTCAGAGGTTCCTGCAGAGGTTCATTGACCCAACCTCCACTGAAGATGAGAATGCTGGTCTGGACCTGAATGAGCCTTTATACATGCAGAAGCTGGAAGAGGTAGTGTACTTATTTATCTGTTTATTTCATTGTGCTCTGTTTAGGCTGATCTGTACTTTGACTAAAATTAGACTTAAATGTTAATATTTCTTTTTCCCCTGACAGATCAGTGTTGTCGGTGATCCAGTGCTGAATGTGAATAGTCTGCATGTGCAGTCATTTGATGCAGATCTTTACAGGCAGCTCATCTGCTACCCACAGGTAATGCCCCATATGTTATCATTTATTTTCATCACCTTGTGCATTACAAAGTCAATTAGGACCATATTGATCCAAAACTATTTTGCAACAATCTTACATAAAGTGATTAATCAGTGTTTTTATTTTGGTCTTTTAACTTAAAATAAATTATAACTGAACAGAAATGTACAGTGTATAAATACCCGCACGACAATAAATCAACATTACAATGAGATTGGCAGCAAACATGTAGGCTGAGGCTGTAGCTTATTATACCTTCTTAGAGAATTCATGAAAAAGCTACAGTCCCAGATGCAGTTGGAATTGACTGTCGGGATTATTGTTGTCACACTTAATTTACAGGATGTTTTACGCGTCTTTGCCTTGTTAATTATATGTTATATGTCCAGTGGCTGTTTGTCAGCATAGTGATGCTAATAATGGTGTAATTTGTCCCCTTTGCAGGAAGTCATCCCAACCTTTGACATGGCAGTCAACGAGCTTTTCTTTGAGCGTTTCCCAGACTCCATCCTGGAGTACCAGATCCAAGTCCGCCCCTACAACGCCTTGAAAACCAGAAACATGAGGAGCCTGAACCCAGAAGGTGTGTGGATTCATCAATCCAGCCCATGTCTCAGGATGCATTCAAAACAAAATCACACTTATCAGGACTTCTGTATCAAGCCGTTCAATCCCATATTTAGTGTGGGATTTCTGTGAATCTTGTTCTTTGCTTTGAGAAAATGTGAGGTATCTGCTTCAGACTAAAACTTCTGCGTGCCTTATGTGTCGCCTCTACAGACATCGATCAGCTGATCACCATCAGTGGCATGGTGATCCGCACCTCGCAGCTCATCCCTGAGATGCAAGAGGCTTTCTTCCAGTGCCAGGTGTGCGCCTACAGCACCCGCGTGGAGGTGGATCGCGGGCGCATCGCTGAGCCGGCTGTGTGTCGTCACTGCAACAACACCCACAGCCTGGCGCTCGTTCACAATCGCTCCGCCTTTTCAGACAAACAGATGGTAAGAGTTCGATGGGGGTTGAGGGGTTGGCAATGGGGCAGATTGCTTACAGTCAGTGACACCAAATCTCATAACGTTATGTGGTAATTATTGATGTTTTGGTGTTGAGTTTGTGACATCTGTTCATTTATTGACCTTGGGTTTGTTTTGGTTTTTTTTAAGATCAAAATTCAAGAGTCTCCTGAAGACATGCCCGCTGGTCAGACGCCTCACACAACTATTGTCTATGCTCACAATGACCTGGTTGATAAAGTGCAGCCTGGGGACCGCATAAACATCACCGGTAATATTTCCTAAATCTCTACTGCTAGGCCTATAACTGAGCATTTTCATTATCGATTTGATCTGCCTGTTATTTTCTATTAACGGTTTGGTCTAAAAAAAAAACCTCCTCCCAAAATATTCAATATTCAGTGATATTAAAATGGATAAAAAAGCATCGAGCCCTTCTGGCAACAGACTACTCGTTTCAGCTCTAATGTTGTCTCTAAATGTAATTTAGAATGCACAATTGATCAAATCCCAAGCTGACGAAATATAAAACTTAGAAATCCTTTACATTTAAGAGCCTGCAAGTGTATTTCTTCCTTAAATGATTAATCAACTATAAAAGTTCGCAATCAGTGTTTTGTCAGTCGACTTATTGTCTCAACACTAATGTGCTCTCTAGAGCATGTTCAAGGACAATAAATCAGTCCATGTTTTCACTCATCAGCAGAGGCCCTAACAGCTTCTCAAATGTCCCTGCAGGTATCTACAGAGCAGTCCCCATGCGCGTCAACCCATTTCAGAGCAATGTGAAGTCTGTGTACAAGACTCACATCGACGCTATCCACTTCCGTAAGACAGACGAGAAGCGCCTGCACGGTTTGAACGAGGAAACCGAACAGAAGCTCTTCACTGAAGACAGAGTGCAGACCCTGAAGGAACTGGCCGCCAAGCCAGACGTCTACGAACGCCTCTCCTCTGCCCTCGCGCCAAGTATCTATGAGCATGAGGACATCAAAAAGGTGTGTGTGTGTGTGTGTGTGAGAGGGAGAGAGAGAGAGAGAGAGAGAGAGAGACACCAAAATATGAGCATTTACTTGTAGAAGCACCTAGGAACAAGAGTAATCACGTCAGTTAGCAACACAAACTGTCAGTGACACGGATTTGCCTATAGCATTCTTATTGCATTTAATGCCCAACATGCATTTTAAGAAAAGCTAACAGAAATCGTTGTTGCAATTAATAACATTAATGACTCGTAGGTTTCAGGGCTCTGGTGCATCCTGGCTTACTGGGCTTAGACCAGTGGACATTTTGTTTTACAACAGCATTCCACATTGGTGAGCTATGGCAAGTCAGATTAAGGTTAAGTAGAAATCTAGTTTAGAATCAGAATGAGGTTTATTGCCAGGTACATTTTCACATATGAGGAATTTGCCTTGGTTTATTTGTGATTTAGAACATAAATATAGAAATCTAGATAAAGTAAAGAGATAAAAAAATTTTTTACAATACTGTAATGCTAATGGAAAAATAAAAAAATACCGATATTAACAAGCAATGTGCAAAAAGGTGTGTACTCAAATTAAGATAATGAGATAAAGGTGTTAACATAAGTACAATGATGTATCGCTTCGATCAGAGCTGTGCAGTCTTGACAGAATCAGATATGATTTTTAATGGTGACAGAAAGGTTCTTCAGGCCTTCTGAGGCTGAGCGAGGAGAAAAGGTTTAATAAAAGCCTTCTTATTTAGTCTGCTGCGTTAAGAGTTGACTTCATAGGGCCAAACAAAGCTGCTTAGCGCGTTCATTAAAGAACGTACAATAGCAGTGAGTTCTTTTTCAAAATATATTAAAGGACACATCATGCAATCAACAAGAAAACAGTTTCTCTTGTGAGAATCTCGGCAAGACAAAAAGAAGAAATACATTTTTTATTCAGTCTATGAATATAGGTCATTAATACATTATATTATGATAATGGTGATGTATTGTAATCGCGGTATTATTATAGTGATGTATCCCAAGATTAAATATTGCTTCTAAATAATAAACACAATATAGAATTATTAGTTTGACAGCGACTTTTATTTCCCTGTGTGGTGTTTCCAGGGCATTTTGCTGCAGCTGTTTGGTGGCACCCGCAAGGACTTCAGTCAGACCGGCCGCGGCAACTTCCGCGCAGAGGTGAACATCCTGCTGTGCGGAGATCCCGGAACCAGCAAGTCCCAGCTGCTGCAGTACGTCTACAACCTGGTGCCCCGCGGACAGTACACGTCGGGGAAGGGCTCCAGTGCTGTGGGTCTCACCGCCTACGTGATGAAGGACCCGGAGACCAGGCAGCTGGTCCTGCAGACAGGAGCTCTGGTGCTGAGCGACAACGGCATCTGCTGCATCGACGAGTTTGACAAGATGAGCGACAGTACGCGCTCTGTGCTGCATGAGGTCATGGAGCAGCAGACCCTTTCCATTGCCAAGGTATGTTGCTATGGCAAATTTTTAACAGCAGACCAGGAAAACTCAATTAGTGTGATTCTCACCCTTTTTTGTAAATTTATTTATTTATTTTTTTCTTCTGTGTCTGCAGGCTGGAATTATTTGCCAGCTGAACGCTCGCACCGCCGTGCTGGCCGCCGCTAACCCTGTTGAATCTCAGTGGAACCCCAAAAAGACCACGATTGAGAACATCCAGCTGCCTCACACACTGCTGTCCAGGTGAATACCATCAATCAGCACATTCACACTAAAAAAACCTGACTGTCTCGCTGTTGCTGGAAAGGTTGGTAAACTTGCAAATTGGCAGCATTAATCAGCTGAAAGAAGGGTGGAAATCAGCATTTTGGCACAGTGTGAGTTTTCAGAGCAGCATGAGGTCCTCAGATGCCGCATCACCTGTGCCTAAAGTGTGGGTTAATCAGAAAGAACATGCATAATGGATTGATACAGTAAAATGAGGAACAGTCTCAGAACCATTTTTTGCATTTTTCACACGGTCTCTAAATAATTACCTCTAATCTAGAGCAGATCCTTTACTAATCACCCTCTGCTCATTTTAATAGAAGACTAACCTTTCTTCAGCTCAGAAACACCGTTACCTTTTTTCCTCACTACAGCAATAATTAATACTCGCATATTGGAAGAAAACCTGTGTCCGATTGACAAAATACTTTACATTTAAAGAAAGATTCGATAGGCTTTGGCAGTCCCCTTATTTTTAGTACCTTAGAGCTTGAAAAGAGAAGACATAATCCGTCCAGGTAAGGGTGACTGTAGGAATATCTAGTCTCTCTGTTGCCTGGTTTATTTTTGTTTTTTACTGTACTCCTATCACTTATCACTTGCTGATTAAATGTCACGCCGATACAAGCACATCCTTTGGCTTTCTAATTGTTTAAACTGAGCAACAGCTGATCATTCATATCTTTTTCAAATGAAGCATGAAGCAAACTGGTCAGTAAAGGCATGTTGTTGTTTTTTTTAACCCAGGTAAACAGCATTGATAAAGACAAGCAATTTTTTCTTCTTCAAATGCGACTAATTGACAGCCAACCTAATGCCATGCGTTTTCACGATTTTTGTTTCTCAGTTGTCACATTGCTTGTTTGTTTTTTTTGTTTAATACTGCATAACGTCCTCCATCAGATTTGACCTCATTTTCCTGATGCTGGATCCCCAAGATGAGGCTTACGACCGCAGGCTGGCCCACCACCTGGTGTCGCTGTACTACCAGAGTGAGGAGCAGATGGAGGAAGAGTTCCTCGACATGGCTGTATTGAGGGACTACATTGCATATGCCCGAACGTACATTAATCCAAGGCTGAATGAGGAAGCCAGCCAGGCCCTCATTGAGGTTCGTCTTTCCCACAGTTTATGTACATTATGTTGAATATTTGCAGCAAGGTTAGCCTAATCACACACTCATTGGTCTTTAAGTGTTAACAGTAAAACAATATTAATATGATGTTGGCCCTCAATTGACCTTGTGCATGTTGGTCCTCAGGCCTATGTGGACATGAGGAAGATAGGCAGTGGCCGGGGTATGGTGTCCGCCTACCCCAGACAGCTGGAGTCCCTGATCCGCTTGGCAGAGGCGCACGCCAAGGTGCGCTTTTCTGAAATGGTGGAGACCATCGACGTGGAGGAGGCCAAGCGGCTGCACAGAGAGGCCCTCAAACAGTCGGCCACTGACCCCAGAACAGGATTTGTTGACATCTCTATTCTCACAACAGGTACACAACACGGTGCCTCGTGAATAAATATTAACTGCTTGATTTGAATTAATACTGAAAGCCTGCTAATCCCTGCTTATTTTTAAATATGAAAAATATTCTTTCTATTCTATAGTTTTATGTGAATCCCCAAAAAAGCAGCAGACTGAGGAAGCAACAAATTGATGCAGCATACAGTTGCTTGATAATAAATCAGTAGTTTCGGTCAGTTTTTTTTAAAGCTATAATGACAAACATCTGCTGCTTCCAGCTTCTGAAATTCACAAATCTGCTACTTTTGTTTTATAGACCAATTGCTTAGACAAAAATAAACAGAAGATGCATTGATAATGAAAATAGTCATTCGTTGCAGCCGGTGTATTTGAGTGTGTTCATTTGTGATTCCAGGTATGAGTGCCACTGCTCGCAAGCGCAAGGAGGAGGCCGCCCAAGCCCTGAAGAAGCTGATCCAGGCGAAGGGGAAAACACCTGCCATGAAATACCAACAGCTGCTTGATGAACTAAGGGGACAGTCTGAAACTGTAAATATTTTATTTAGCCTTATTGTGTTCCTTTAAAAAAATAAAAAATTCAGAAAAATTGTACCAAATTTTATTTTCAACTCCTGAGATATTATTGTCTTGTTTTATTTCCTTAAAAAGTGCGCTCCTCGCTTCTGATTTGGCCGAACAAGAGTAGAGTTCTTTCACTTGTAGGCCGTAACGTTGAAATAAGATACTGATGCTTCATTAGATACAGGCCAGCTAGTTTTCAGCAGTAAAATTGCTCTAGGAATTAAAATATTTTAACAGCTTCACATTTGTGTTAAGTCTGTTTTTTAAATGTATGCAATTTTTCATTAACTACAATGTTGGTAATAAAATTGAATTAATCCAAAGTAATTCTAAACACCACTTCCTGTAATGACTTCCTTCTTTGTCACTTTGTTTCAGGCAATCACAAAGGAGCTGTTCGACGAGGCGCTGCGAGCCCTGTCCGATGAGGATTACTTGACGGTAACTGGAAAGACTGTTCGCCTCCTGGCCTAAGGCACACCCTGCAATTATGTACAGTCCTTCATTTTAAATCCTTTCGTGCCTGTAGACCTCTTTTCTCATGTTGTAAAAAACAAAACAGTTTTGTATAATTGAAACTCCACATGTTTTCTGGGTGTATTAGATGTATGTAGAATATCTTTGGATTTAAAGACATAAGCCAGAATAACCATATGAGTCATCTAACTTTTGGTGTCATGTTGTGATTTAAAAAAAAAAAAAGAGAAAACAAAATGCATATACAGGCAATTAAGAGATAATATTTAAAAGTGCTTGCACTTCATTTGTTTACCTGTTTTCAAGTAATGCTCTTGCTATTTTTGTGCTGTTATGGTTAAAAAGCTCTTTTCTTCCAACTTGTACATTGTAATGACTGAGTTTCTTTGTTTTTTGAGATGTCTTAAAGCAAGGTTGAGTTTGTTCCATTTGTATCCGTTTTTTCAAATACTCTGGAAAATCAAGTACTTATTTCCACAGCGTTGAATTGTCTTTGTATGTTGCATTGACTACTTGTTAATAGAGGGAAAATAAAATTTTGCTCACTGAAAATGCTTGGAAAATTTGTGTTTTTTATTGGCTGTAAGTTTAAGTTGAAAGAAATTCCAATTTTCCCATCATATTTCCCTGAGTAGCTTAAATATGTGTATATGTTATGCACCAAGTTGTTCCAGCTCTTCATTGAAGCTGTGTTTACACTTGAGTGCAATACCCTTCATGTTTTTGTGGCTGCGCTATTTTATTACATGGAAATATGCTACATGCCTGTCACATTCCCTTATCAGCAGCACATTTTGTACATTTGGAAACTTTGCCACAAACACTTGTTAAATTATGTTTGAGGGTTTCAGCAGCATCACGTACTGAAAGTGGGGGGTCAGTGAGGTTGAAGATTGCATGTTTGTTCTGACAGTTTTTGTATTTAAGCAAGACTGAATTCTCACACTTGCTGTTGGAGAAGGCATCTCCGCCAGTTAAAAGCTTGAATTTACCTTTTCAACCTTGCCAGACCTTCTGGTGGCTCCATCTTTGGTAGTGTTTGTTCAAAACTATCTAAACTTCTAGTGGAGATTCAACTTGACAAAGTTCCATGTGGTAGTATAGCTGACAGCTGTTACATCCATTTTATCTAATTTGTGAGTAAGTAACTTTTATTTACACCCAAAATGAGCCATGAACATTATATGCAATTACTCTTTTAATTATAGCTTTTAGTATAGAAAACAACTTAATTGTCAGACTAACGTGTTTTGCGTTGTTGTCCTCAAATTAAGCATTGCAGGGTTTCTTCAGTATCTTCACCTATTATCTTTAGAGCTGGTTTGTTGTGAATCCAGTCTGCTTGTCTCTGCTAATTCAGTTTTTACAACACATTGGGTCTAACTATTGCTTATGACATCTCATCTTTTTTTGGCCACAAAGATGAAACGCTGTTTGTCTGATACACAGTTATTATTTCTAAGACTTTGGAGGTATCATTAATGTTAACTTTAAGTTAAAGAAAAAGGGGCTAGCTGTTTTTACACCAACACATTTAGTCTAACCTTTTGTTTATGATCATATTTTTCTGATTTGTTAATCACTATCACATCTATTATTGAATTTGTTGTCCAATAGGCGTACTGGTTTTAGTTGCAACAGTTATACTTATAAGACCACCTGAAATTTCCATGTGATGGAATAGTGCAGCCATTAAAAGACAGACGAGTCATATTCCTTTGATGAAGTGATGTAAAAAGCAGATAGTGAATTGAATATGTCACACAAATAAAACCTTTGTTGACTTCAAAGCCGCTGGAATGGAAGTTTAAGGAAACACCAAGGTTCAAAAGGCAGTTCACGTTCAAGTGGTGTAATTGTTGTCTTTCAGACTACATGGACAGTGAACAGTAAACTGTGTGAAAACCAGTGCAGCACTGCTCTGCCGGTTTTAGCTGATGTGATGTCACAGTGCTGTGTGCTTCTGGACTCGGCTGAAGAAGATGGCGGCCTCCTCAGGTTTGTGTGCCTTCAAACTAATATCTACAGCGACACAAAGTGTGGGCGAAGCTGGGGCCGTGCTGTCTCCTTGGTCAGCAAACGTGGCCATTTGCTCACTTAAATTGTTTACAAATTGCTCGGAACTACAACTTGTGACGGAAATATCTCCTCTCCGTAAAGCAGTGGTCTTCATGGGAGCCATCTATCTCATGGAGCTACTGTGTTGGCTAACCTAGCTTAAACGGGCGAATAGCTTGCCAGTGAGTTAGCTGAAATATCGCAAGGTATCAGAAATAGGCGTCAGTATTGACTTAACGTTGTTACAAAGAAACCCTAGAGCTAGTATAATGCGATATAATAATGTAAATATGTTGTACCTTCTACTTATTCTGAGGCTTGTAACCAACCGCAGACAGTAACGCTACGTTACTTGCTAACATAGCAACTGGAACATTTCAACAACGCGCGGTTCTGTGTCCAGCTAATGTTAGCTAACGTTAGTCACTTGATCGGAATAAACCTAACGTTACTTTATTCGCAGTGACTGTCTAAGCACAAGCCCTTTGTGTGTCTTCTTAATAGACATTAAGCTGTCACTGCGATTTCACAGTGACAAGTGCAATCTGGGGATTTTGATAGCTTCTCTGTGAAACAACATAAAGGTAACGATATATGTTTTAATATGTGTGTGTGTGGGGGGGGGGGCAATCCCCTGCTGCTTTCATTAGCACCCCACATGCTAACGTTATTGTACATTTTTAGCAGGATTTCTAACGTTACTCTTTAACTCTGAGTAGAAGCAGGAAAGAACCCGGCGTTTCTATAAGATGTAGATGCTTTTGTCGTTGTAGGGTTGGGAATGTAGAAACGTAGAGAGAGAACATACTGTTGGCACGCTTTGTTTCAGCAAATAGTCGGAGCCCATGTCTGCTTCAGCGCTCAGCAGGAAGCGTGGTTCTCAAACTTGCAAAAAATGAACTTTTTTCTTTTTTTTCTTAAATAACAAAGTAAATATTCACAGGATTTATGTTCTCACAATATTATTACGTTATTTCTTCAGCGCAGTTTAACAATACACGGGGAATTTATTACGACGCGGAAGTAGCTTCATAATCGAAACTACGTTACCAGGTTAGTTGGCGCGACCTGCTCATTCATTTTTAACCTAGCTAGGTTTAAGTCACTAAGTGCCGTAGATATATAGATGGATAGAAAAGCCCGGCCTGGGAACATTGAAACAGTTATAACGTTAGCTCTTGAAATGTAGTGAAGTTTTTTTTGTTATAGATTAAAGTGAATCACTAATTTGACACACACCTCATGCCTTTTTAAGGAAAGCTAACGTTCCTGACAGCTCACATTTGTGCCTCTTGTGTTTTATTCTTACAATTGAATGTCATAATAATGCTTTTTTTTTTATGTTTTCAGATTTTTGTAGGAACAAAAGCATTCCTATAAATAACAATAATGAGGTCTCGAAGAGAACAGGCAAGGGCTGCGCAACCACAAACCATAGATGAAAACTATACAGTAATGAATATATATAAGAGGCACATGATGGACTGATCTGACCACGCTGAGCTATTTGTCTGTCATCATGTAGGATCGTAGTGGCCTTTACTAAGCATATTTACAGATTTCTGACTCCTATAAAGTTTTAAAAACGTGTGTGTGGATTATATACATTCATTAATTGTTGCTGCATCCCTAGGATCTTGTACATTTCTGTACTGCAGTTTCTTTTTACCTAGCAGCTGACATAAATGCTAATACACCTGAGCTGTGGTGAATTAGCTGATAATGTTGGTGTCTTTACCATTGTTCACATGTTGATAAAGGACTTAAACAGGGCTCAATGTTAAACTTTTTTGCAACTGGCCCCACCGGACCAGTGGGTTAGAAATTTACTGGCCCCAAGACAAATTTTACTGTTTTTACTGTGAAGTAGCAACATTTTACCATTATTTCTAATGGAAGCGGACTTCTTTTTGTAACCAGCAGACTCGCCCCCTGCTGGCCGCTGGAGAGAATACAGGTTTAAATTCCGTCTGCATGCTTTCACTTTCAGACCCAGAGGTTGATTGAGTTTAGAGAAGTAACATTTGACAGCCGCCTGTCGCGTCACTTCAACTCTTGATTGGCCAACGGTGCGCACCTTGAGCTGCAAAACAACTGTAGGATGTTGAGTTTCTAATGCGATTATTTTTATATCGTTATTTTTTTTATATACCAATGTTTTTGCAACTCACTTGTCCGATCAGGCTAGTTCAACAGTCCCGACGTTACTTTTTTTCAAGCCCTGAGTTGAAAAACTTCTCAGATTGTAGGAGGTGAAATGAACGATTCGATGACGGTGGAAATTTGAATGTTTTCACCATGTCTTATGCCTCAGTCCCTGGTGCTCATTTCACTTCCCCTTCTGTGAATTTGTCTCCAGGCTCATAATTATGAATAGCAGTAGTTTTTCTTAAGTGCTGTCCCCTCACCCTCCACCGTTTCTCCAGTCATGAGCTGTAAGTGGTTCATCATTTACACCTCTGTGAGTTCCTGTCAGGCGTTGTTTTTGATGCCAACATCTGAGCTGTCTTCCTAGAACATTTCCCTAGTAGCAGAGCACTTTTGGACTCGTCTTGAATGATGTTATTATCAAGTCAGCAGTCATAAGACAAGTGGATGTTACTTTGAATCATTTGTTTAAAAATCAGCAGTATAAGCCCATGGGCTCCGAATCTCATGACCGTTCCCAAACAGCTGTCAAGAGTGCAGATTATTAAGCTTCAGTGTTCAGCAGGATCAGATATCTTTAGTAAATGTCTTGTGAACAAGGTATCAAATTAGATGCATTTCCACAGTAGATAGATCAGGATGTGCTGTGGCCACGTGCATATAGTGCACCAATTTATTGAGTCATTTCTTGTATCAACCTGTCTGGTCTTGCACATGTTTAACACTATTACTCATTTAGATGCATTAGATGAATGTGTGTCTGCATCAGTTTTCATGATGCACAGTTGGAGCACCAGCAGTGACAAAACACTTTGATCGTGCAGTTACAGTTCTATTTCGGAGGAAAACTGTCATTTTAAAATTATGTTTTAGAGATGCAAGTAACAATTATCTACAAATAGGGCTGGAACTAATTGTTGTTTTCCTCATCGGTTAATCTATCTGTAGTTTTTTCTATTTATCGACTAATTATTTAGTCTTTGAGAATTGAGACACTAATTTTTCAGCTCTTTTTACTAATCTGCCGATAATTTTCATGATTAATCATTTAACCTTTTGGTCTATAGAATGTCAGGAAATAGGGAAAAGTTTTCCAAAGTGATATTTTACAAATTTCTAGTTCTGTCCAAACCCAAAGTTATTCAGTTTACCGCAATTTAAGACAAGGAAACATTTGAACTTTATCAAATCTGTGCCATTTTTGCTTCGGTTGCTCCAGTAATCATTAATCATTTCCCCTTCAAACCAGTTAGTTTTAAAAAAGTGTGTCCATTATGACTTTCTCTTTATGCAGTTTCTATAACTTTTTTTTTTATTTATTTTTTTTATTGTTCCTAAATCCCATTAGAAGGCCAGCATCAATAACACCATAGCATGTTGTCCTACAGTACTTTCTGAGTTCTGGCTCATTGATTTCATCTGGGCACTGTGGATTTTTAGCAGTTATTGAAAAAGGAATAAATACTGCATTTGCTGGGAGCTATTTTCAGCTGCAGATTAATAAACATTTGATGCTCGAGTGAGTACTTACAGCAGCGGACGGTGTATGTAGGATTGACACAAATGAATGGCAGCGCCCATGTTCAACATAATGAGGGAACATGTCACCAGTGCGTCTCACTGATGTGTTTTTAATAGTTTTTGGACAACAATAGTGCCAATAGTGGTTTTACGGAACACAGCTATATCATGCTTTGGCTACACACACAATACTTGTCAGCAGGATCAAAAAAATGCAGAATATTTTTGTTTTTAAATCTGTGTAATTCATATTCTGCTTTTTGGTATTTCAGGAGTTAAAGTTCCACGCAATTTTCGCTTGCTGGAGGAGCTTGAAGAGGGGCAGAAGGGCGAAGGCGATGGCACAGTCAGCTGGGGCCTCGAGGATGACGAAGACATGACTCTCACACGGTGGACAGGCATGATCATTGGACCAGCAAGAGTAAGCAGCGCAAGCTCAGCATGTGGATCGACATTCCAATCCAGACGGAAAATACTGTCCACTAATACAGCTGCTGTAACCGATGTACATGTTTTTCTCGACTTCTGTGTTTTTCAGACCAATTATGAGAACAGGATATACAGTCTGAAAGTGGAATGTGGATCCAGATACCCAGAGGCAGCCCCGACTGTTAGATTTGTAACAAAAATTAACATGAATGGGATAAATAATTCCAATGGGACGGTAAGTGTTGTCACAAAGCTGATCTTCTCATTTGTTGAACTCAGAAATTGTTCTGCGTTCTTTGTGCCGCTCACATGTGATCCTTGCAATAAGTCAGCGCTCCTGTCAAAGTGACTGATTTGGTGTCTTTTTGTTTTGTTTTTTTGTGTCTCACAGGTGGATTCACGTAGCATACCAATATTAGCAAAATGGCAGAATTCTTATAGCATTAAAATTGTTCTTCAAGAGTTAAGGCGTCTAATGATGTCCAAAGAAAATATGAAGCTTCCACAACCACCAGAAGGACAAACCTACAGCACTTAATCGTAATGGATTGTTTCGACCCTCTGTCTTAAACCTTACTCTCTTAGAAATATTGTGTAAAATCATCAAGAGGCTCACTTCGCACATCAACAATATCGTCTGCAAGAGCAAGATTGGACTTTATTATTACATAGCTCATTCAAAAAGAAAATGTCCCTGCAGTTAAGCACTGAAATAGATGGTTAGCAGACTACAATACCACAGTTATCTGCCTTTTAATAAAGTTACTTTGACAATGACTTTTATGTTCGACATGTTCCAGCTTGAGTAGGCTTGAAGAGGGGGAAGCATGAGGCCATGCAGAGGCTGTACCGGAGTCCTAATAGTTTAATGTTCAACTGACTGATCACTGAAATAAACGGCGAGCTGTGTGTATGAAGGCATGTTCTGTAACTAACACCTAGTCAAAGAGAAGCCACATTTTTTGAGTTGTTAGTCAAATTTAGCAGGTTAATTAAGGAAATATCACGCATATTTTCTGAAAATTTAACTGTGGCTGTAGTCTAAAAGTAGTGTCACAAGGTAAGAAAGGTGTTTTTGTTTTTTTTTATATATATATATATATATATATATATATATATATATATCTGTATTTGACACGATACCAATATGTTTCTGTTCTGCAGCTCTTTGACATGTAACAGACGTTGAAGCCTGTTCTGTTCTGAAACCCTTGCATTTAACTTCTAGTGAAAATGGCAGGTGTATGAACTTGTGATTTTCTGATATTAAAATCACTGTCTATGAAAAAATAAACAAATCCCAAGGTTGACGTTTTATCTGATTGCACCTACAGTTGCCAGTTTTCCCACAAGAGGGCCTTAGCTGACAGGCTGACTTCAGTTGGCAATTGGAAGCCCGAGTCATGCATTATGTTGTGAGTAAGCTCTCCCTGTCAGGCCATGTAATGGAAACCAGGTTAATGAAACTGCTGGGTGACACAACGCTGCGGGTATTTGATATGTGACTTGTGCTCATTAGAAGAATATAATCAAAATGCCACTTATTATACACTTCAGTTCTCATTGAGTGGCATATTTATTAGACGGACAAGCCGGTTTCTTCAATGAGTGACGGTCCATCCTCACCTTATGTTGTGCACTAATAGTTGTTTAAGCCAGTCAGTGCTGCGCAGTATTTGGTAGTAGAGAGCTAGTGTGGCAGTGAGAAGCAATTGGGTACTGTTCCTCTGAGAATGTGACCTGTTGCTTTTCAGCTGTTTGATTATTCATAAAGTTGAATTAACCAAATGGATATTTAAAGGGAATTCACTGCGGATGGATCTTAAGTACACCCAGTTTGTTTATCTGTTTAAAATAAGTGTGTATTGGTAAACATTAGGTTGCTTTAGCATCTATCAGTATACATTCTTAAACCCTATTTACTAGGAAAATTGAACAAATCATTTTTTGTTCCAGTAACAGCCTGGACCAGTAGCTGGTCTGTGAGGGAGGCTTATAGTGTGTTTTGGGGGATTTCTGGCAATTTGCATTCCCATTATCCGCTGGCACCAGACTCTGCTTATTTCAGAAGAATTAAAATTTGATGGTCCAGCAGCAAAAATAGATGTACCATCAGTTAATTTGTTTTTCCAGATTTATTTTTTCTTCCATCCAGAGCCTGTGACATTGACCCAAGATTGGGAATACCGTAATGTTGAATGTTTCTGCAGGGCCCTATTTGTAAGAAAGTACAACTCCTGACAAATATGTGTCCTCTAAATTATTAAAGGCTTCAAGACCTTGTGTCTGTGTGTGTGTGACCTCTAAAAATGATGGAACTGTGGTGGCATCTATGTTCGACCTGTTTGACCTCCTGGCCATATATCTCCCTTGCTGTAGCAGAGCCTGACTCCGGGCAGCCTGTCTTGTCTCTGGACTGGGATGAGCACACTGTCTGTCTGCCACGTTTACCCCACACGTTCTGTTTTCAAGCTAAGTTTGCATAGTGTGAGCCTTGATATGTTTTTGGTTGCACTGTTATCACTTGACTGCTTTTCATGACCAATCAACTCAGTCAGCTCTGTCCCCTAGAGGGCGCTCTACACTTATGTATGTCCTTGCCAGGGCTCTTTGAAGGGGCTTCTGTTTAGAGGACATGACTGGTCTGAAAAGGCAGTACCACTGTGATGCTTCCAGGCTCCATTTGTGCATGCTGTCATTATTCTTTAGATAAGTGACGTGTTTTGCAGTTTGCTGTAGGGACCCACAGCCTCAGCTGTTTTGTAGGCTGCTGTCACAAAGGCTCTTTGCTGGTGTCCCTGTGTGTCCTTATGGGCTATTGAGGTTGTGCACATTGATAGATAACTAAGGCAGTGTATGTACTATGAGGGCATTAGATATCTGAATGCAAGCAAGATTTCTTCTTTGAATTTGTGTGGGTGTGAGATGAGTCAGTGTTTGCTGCCGAGGATGACCTTGCTCTTCCTCAGTCTGAGTGAGATGAGATTTGACTTTCTAGATGTGACGGTTAGTATATGGGCCTAGCTTCCATCAGCTATACTCTTCTTGCTTGTTTTGTTTATCCCCCCTCTCCTCTCGGAAGTCATGAATATGAAATCAGAAGAGGCTTGTGTTGCAGCCAGTTCACTCAGCAGCACAGTCTTTCCCAAATATAAAAGAGACAGCCCCAGGTTCCCCAGGCTTATTCCTTCATTCACCACATGTATTTCCAGAGTAGACTTCTCTGAACCTTTGCTCATGATGACTAAATTTTTTTTTCTTCTTGGGAATCTCATTTGAATGGAAGTAGGAAATCCTTACTTGACTATTTAACCTCCAGCCCCATCAGACTAATCTGAATTTCAAACTCAAGGCACCTGCACAAAAGCACCAGCTGAAGCCGCACTGGAATATCACTGAGCTTATTACACTTGTACCACCCGGTTTATTATGGTTTCTTTATAAGGGGCCATCTGAGCAAAAAAAGACTTATATTGCTTTGTGTTGGAAGGGACTGAAGCCAGAAAACCGGAGGGAGTTGTTCAGTGATCTAAGATGGGAAGGAATGTGGTGAGGAGGACATATGTCTCGTCTGCTGGCAGACTGCTGGAACCAGCCCTCTGCTCCCAGAGCTTTCACCTTGTGCCCTGAGGGGCCAAAAGGTCACGTCTCGCGTCTGTTGATACTGTAAAAAGCTTTGTCTTCTTTACGGCCAACTGAAGGGAGAATGTGTCCGTCTTCCTGAGAAACCCCATTTGTCACCATTCTTTAAGTCTTTGCCATAACTTACACGTGGAGTTTGGCAGAGAAGAGAGCTCATATAATGTGTATTCAGATTAAAAAAAGAAAATGTGAAAGATTCAGTTGACACACGAGAAAGACAGAGGACAATAAATCACACCGCTACAAAATTGTAAAGGATAATAAATTCCAAGACGTGTTTCCATTGTTGTACTTAATGTAAAGATAGCAAGGATGCAAAGTTATAAAAACGTTATCCAATTCCTGTCCTCACAGAATCTAATGGAACAAGTTCCCATATTGGTATTAAACCATGGCAAGCACAAATCGACAACACTAGCTCTTTAGTCTGATTTCCCCCAACCCTACAGGACTCTGGTCTTTTAAGATACTCAGGGGCTCTGTTGTTATAAATATTATGTACTGCACTGAGTTGTGATTCTACAGCTGTATCCTTCAATGGTAGCCATCCGAGCTGTTGGTATTGCTGTTCGCCACCATTTGTTTTTGGGTCAAACCCAACACATCCCTGACTAAGTTGTTCTGAGTGATCTGTAGTTTGTCTTTAAACCTGTGGATAATAGATTGATTTGGCCACTTGGTGGCCATGCAACAAGCCATGAACAATGACCTGATGGAAGCCAAAACGCAGTCAGGATCTACTTCTCTGTGGGTTCATTACAGGGAGTGACCACTTTCACATCAGATGTAGTTGTTTGATCCAGTGCTTATATAAAAATGTTAATTAGGTGCATCTTTAATTGTTTTCCCCTTGACCCCCCAAACCATGAATAGTTAGCTGAGTAGTCGAAGCAATTCAAAACAAGAAAATTGGGCACCAGTCTAAAACTTCCTTCATCAATTAAATTTGATTTTCTTAGCCAGGGTTTTTAATGCCATGTGCTCTTCACCCAGATTACTGTCCAGCAACCATCATAGATAACAGAGCATTTGGTAGAAACAGATCTGACCATGTAGGACATTACTGGCTGAGCTTAGTTTAGGCTTTGAGCCAAATATTGCACATATTTAAACAATAACATAATGATTTTATCAAATGTATTATTTTAAAAAAATCAGTAACAGTAACTGTTTGCTTAAGCTAATTACCCACATGGACTGTATTTTAGGGGGGTTTCGAAAACAGTGCATCTGAGTGTTCAAGTGCTGTATTTACAGTGAGATAAATGAATGGCCTCCCCTCTCACTGTGAGAAAAGAGACAGATTGGAAACACATGTCTGTTGCACTGCCGGCTCTCTGGGCTATTGACATGCGTTTCACAGAGCCATCCACATTCGGATACGCTGCTGCTGCGAGTGCTTGTGGTCATTCTTATGCTCACTGATGTTAGACTGTAAGACTTGTAGAATGACAGTCTCAAGTTATAGGAAGGCTTTGGTTTAAATCTGCTGTCAGAGTATGATCTATGGATCAGGCTATCTGGAACATGAATTTAAAAGTCAGTGTGCCGCTTGTAACTACACAACCTCGTCTTGGGTCAAAGTGACACAGAACAGGGCTTCTTACAAAATGTTGCAAAAAACAGGAAGAGAGAGAGAAAAAAAGGCCAAACTGTCTGTCTGTGTACTCACTGCATTCCAGGTTATTTATACTGAGTGAAAAAACTGTAGACTTCATGTCTCTACTTGGTGAGAACTATTAAATTACTGGTGGATGTTTTTAATTACTTCACATAAATGTTGGAACACAACACTTCTCCAGTGTTTGGAGGAGGAGGGGGGTGGTCTATAATGTCTCACATGTTTAGGGAAGCACTGGCTTGCACTTAATCATGGTGGTCCCTGTGAGATTCTGGCATTGGAAATGTGGATTTGTGAGAGAAAAGTGAGCATTCCTTCTGCTGGCGCAAGGGAGAGGAAATGGGTAATAAAACCAGGAGGAAAAAAAAAGCCTCGGCGGCGTGCTGGAGCCAGTGATTCTGGGATCCACTTAATTGCTCTTAAATGAAAAAGATTTTTGGCTTCCCATTTGCTGTGTTTAAAGAAAAGTCAAGTCAAATCCCACATGTATACCAGCCAAGCGGTGACTTCTCATTCAGCAGTATGAGCACTAATCCCTCTCTTTCAGTGGTGCCATCGGTAATATCACTATTAATATTGAGAAAGCTGCTGTTAACAGTCGGCAAACGCCAGAGGAGGCAGAAATTCAGTTCTTTTGCTCATTTACTGAGGCTCGAACTCACTGGGGAGAGAGGATATCAATACTAGTTTGTTGAATGTTTTATGTCTTTGGTTAGTACGACGATCGTTGCTTTGAAATCTGCAGTGGCAAGGCTGTTTTTCTTTGCAGTTTTATAATATTTGGAAAGACTTTGCCATAATATCATAGATGTTGCAGTAATTCTACTTTGAGGGAAGAAGTATTCAAATTTCACTTAAGCAGAAGTAAAGTACAAAGTATAAGCTGCAAAATGTACTTTAAAGTATCAAAAGTAAAAGTACTTATTAGGCAGCAGAATGGCTTCTGTAATTGTTATAATACTGGATTATCATTACTCTGTATGCAGTATTCTTTGTTGTTGCTGGTCAAGGTGAAGCTAATATTTACTGCTTTATATACTGCTGTGTAGTTTGTTGCTGCTATTGCTATTACTAAATTTGCAATGTAACCAGCAACTGTAGCTGTCAAATAAATATAGTGGAGTAGAAAGTACAATATTTGCTGCTGAGCTGCATTGGAGTTGAAGTATAGAATACCATTAAATTGAAAGTACTTAAGTAAAGTACCTCCAAAATTGTAATGATGTACAGTACTAGAGTAAATGTACAGTGCTCTTCACCGCTAAGCATGAGTTTTTCCATCATTTTCTCGTCATTTTTTCCAAGAACCAACCTCATGTTGAATAAAACATTCTAGCAAGTGTCTTTCGTGTTGCCATCATTGGCCACTTTTGTTTCTGAGTGTGATGGCCGGGTGTGAAGATGCCACTCAGCGAGCCATTAAGGCCTGAAGTGCCACGCTAAGCTGTCATGTCGTGTCAGCCGCTCCTTTTGTACTCATTAATTGTTGAGAGAAGTGTGTCACATCCTGTCAGGCTGACTGCTGGTGTCCCTCTGGTCACCCCTCGGTGCCCGCTGCCCACTGATGCTATTGTGGCAGCGATGGCTGCAGAGGAGAGGAGAACTGGGCCCAGCAGGATGTGAGACAATACTGGGAAGGAAGAGGAGGGAATCCCGGAGATGTGTGCAGAAACACGGTCAGCCAAGTGTCTCTGAGAGCATTCCCCTGTGACATCTCTTCCCCTGAGGATAGACTTTGTCATCCTCCCACCTTTTGTATGTGAAAGGAATGAGAATGAAGATTGCTGTTTGTCTAGCTTCCTCACAGGTTTTTTTTCCATTTAAGAGGTGATAACTTCATTTGGTTGCCTTCAGAAGAATTCACAGTAACACTAAGCTAACCAAGCTACAGTACTGTTAGCTAGCAAGCAATTGTTTAGTAGCAATAAAGAAGAGTAATGTCATTATAATATCACATTATCTGTCATGTATTTTGATAAAAATGTAAAACAGCAGTTAATTTAGCGATATACATTTTTAAATGTATCAAATGTGAAACTGCAGTGTAAATGTAGGTGAGTGGTGATGCAAATCAGTAATTGATAATGATGATATGATGTAGTTCTGAAAAGATAAAAGCATTTTTAACAATGGTCACCATTTCAGTTAAATGTGTTGGAAACACATGCAAACATATCTTAAAAAGCACAAAGTACAGTAGAAGCTGAAGGGAATGTCATTAGTTTTTCAGGTGTTTGGTCATAAACCAGTATAAAGTTTTGGAAAAATTTAAATTTGATCAGATGATGGCGCTCCGGTGATCACCAAGTGATTACAATTCATCCAGAGGGAGACACGGATGTCTGCAAATTACATGTCAATTCATTCAATAGTTTAAAGACTTCATTCAAAGAAAATTCAGGGGTACACCAAAGTCTGTAGGATTCATCCTCTGGTTACCTGGAATATCTGAACATCTGGACAAAATAGCAATTCCTCCAATATTTGAGATATTTCAGTGTGGACCAAAGTGGTAGACCAACAGCCCAACATTGCTAGAGCCACACTGCCAGCATAAACTCCTTATAGCTATACAGCTTATACATGCTGAATAGGAGGTGGTAATGAAACGTGTTATAATGCACCTGCTGGTAGTTTAAAGCCAAGACCTGAACCTCTTAAGAGATGAAATATAATCCAAATGAAAGATTTTATGATGCCTCAGCGAGCTGCCTGGCTGTACAGACCCAGATACTGTGTGCTCAGGTTAAAGCAAAAGCAATTACATAAGATTTTCTCATGTTTCCACAAGCAGTTTCACCACATATGACACTGCTTCAGGATACTATCATTGACCATGTCTGACTGAAAACAGGCCGCCACAGCGACTGTGCTATTATGGACCACTGCGCATGAATCAATGCTCAAGCAGTGATGGACTACATGGCATGGATGGAGAATTAATGAAGAAGAATCTGTGGTGTCGGGATGCGGTCGCAATTTGCTCCTGCTGAGTGGCTGAAATGCAGTCACACAATAAAAAAAAAATGCAAGACCGACCTTTTAAGGTTCTGCCTCTGGCCACTTGAAAACGTGTCTCTCAACCACAAAAGATGATGCACTGTATTGCACTACAGACAAGCGGGGGAGCAAAATAGATGTCCAAATATTTCCATGGCTCCTGTGGCCTTCGGCTTGCATAGTCCTGGCATGAGCTCATCGGTGTGCGGCTAGTTTGTGCTCCCTCAGCACTGTTCTTTCCCAGTCTGAGTATCAATGTCGAAGCTAACTAGGCATTGACAAAGTCCTCTGAGCTCCCTTTCCCACTACCCACTAGACTGTGGCTCCACTTGCTATTAAGGGTAGAGGTTTTCATAAAGGCAGATTATATCTTTGTGTCACCTAATACTAAAAAAGTGCAGGTCATGCTCTCAGGTTTGACTTAAAATCTGGAACGCTTTACTATGTAGAGTGGTCGTCCTCAGCAAGGACTCTTAATTATAGCACCATTTATCATCACTTGCAATAAGGTAAGCGTTCTTTGTGGTCTGTAATGTCTTTTTAAATGAGCTTAGTGTATGAAATGATTATTTCTTAGTTTCCCCTTTTGTAGTTATTTTTGTAAGCTCCGCTCCAAATGGAAAAAGTCGTCAGAAAATTTTGAGAGGACCCTCTTTTGGGGGATAAGCATTCTTTTCAACTGCAGTTCAAATCTCCCAAAGACGGACTCTCTTGTGGTATTTAACCAAAGAATAAATTGACATGAAATGTATTCATGATAATGCAAACACTGGGACCAGAGGAGCCAGAAATAACTCTTGCAGGCAAGATGTGGAAGAGATTAAGGCTTAACCAACGAAATAAGCGAGTGGAGGCGGGAGGTTGGAAAATGAGATGGGTAGAGGAGGGAAAGAGGAGAGGTACGAGGAGGTGAGGAGGCGGTGTCTGTAGGGGTGAGTGTGTACGTGCGTGGGGAGTCCATAGAGGGTTAAGAGAGTGAGTCGAGAGGCAAGAACTTAGCTGAGAGGGGGGTGGCCCTGTGAAAAGGAACTCATAAAAGTCACATTTGTTGGTGATGCATGAGGAAGTGAAGCCAGCTTTGGCACATGTGTCTGTGGTGCTAAATTAACTGTTAACACAAATAATCAAAGTGCAGGGCCCATTGAGCGCTGGCGCCAGTGAAATGAGGGGGAGAGGCTGGCTCGCTTCTCTCTGAGAACTTGCAGTACACTAGTAGTGAGCTAGCAGGTGGAGGTCTACCAGGGGCTTTCACAGGATGGAAGTGCTTACAAAACAGGCCGACCAGCCCACTGACAGAGGAAAGCACCGCCGCACTCCTGCTTTCCAGCTATTGTGTGGAAGCGTGCTTCTCTTTTTAGATCTTTCTTTGTAAAGCCTGACATCTCAGAGTACCGAAGGACATGGCACCAGCAATTACCTCCGTGGCCGGCTGATGGTAATTAAAATGCCACTATTGTGACCTTGGGAGTTTTGTTTTTTATCCCACATAGGAGGTCCAAAAAACTAGACTTCCACTCTACAAGAGTGAGTCTTGTTGTGATAGCAAACACAAAACCCATGTGGCCACAGAGCTGCTCTCTGAGTTGTGGTAATCTCCTCACCATTGATACTGATGCGCTTTGATGAGAGTCAACATCCCTATTGATTTATAAAAGTGAAATAAAATATCCTCTTACTTCTTTTGGAACAAGTTGTAACAGTCTGTTTGGTTGTCATACAACATGAGGAGTGCTCTGTTGTTTTCAACATTGTTTTACTTTCCACAGTCTGTGGAAATTAAGCATTTCACTACACCCTGTACTGTGTACAACTGTGTATGTGTTAAATAAATCTTTAAATCTTGAAAATATGAAAGCAAAGGCTTTGAAATAAAACCGTATTAAATGATAATAAGCTGTGGGGAGAAAGCAAATGAACGAGATTGATGTAAACTGATATTTTGTGCAGTATTTTATCTCCCCATGAACTAAATAACAGGGAATTGTGTTAAAAAGTAAATAGATCAAGATGTTGCTGTATTTGCAGAGCTCAAGTCACACATGATACCTTTGATGCCTTTATGCAAGATTAAACAAAAGAGCTGCATTTAAATTTGTGATCATAAGAGTAATCTTTGTCTTTACGAGACTGTTTCAGCTCTAGTTTCCCCTGCCAACAGTCAAGTCGTGAGGGGAAAATAAATACAACAATTTGGAAAAAGTAATACCCTGCAGCTTTGTGACATCAGCACAAAAGAAGCATGGCCCCTGATGCTCTCCACTTCCCATGCAGCCCACAACTGGGCCGTAGACCGAGGTTGCCTGGCGCCACAGTCATCATGTGTGTCAGTCACTTGCAAAACTCAGTGTTTTCGTTAGAGGATGAGCTAAGCTCCTCCTTTAGCCCTAACGATTTATTTTAGACTCCAGCGTCCAGAGACCCCCTTTCTTGAAATCCCAGTTTATCTTGGCCATGTTGTTTCAATATGAACCAATCAGCTTAGCCTCCAGTGGAATGTCCCCTGAGACTCGCCTTGGTTTCCCAATAGGCCTATTCATTTTGAGGACACAAGTTTAACATCTGGTTTGTATTAACGCTCCCTACAATTGCTCTCATCTTGGGCTCAGTCGCATAGGAGGAGCAAGAGGGCAATCAGTCCCTACAGAAATATAATTTCATACTAAGACATATGAAGAAATGATTAGCTACCCTTTGTAGTAAAGCTGACTATGAAATAAAATTACTTAAACAAATAATTTGACATTTAGGGAAATATGCTTATTTGTTTTCTTGCTGAGAGTTAGATAAGACGCTCAATACTACCTCACGTCTGTAAGGTAAATATGAAGCTGGTGCCAGAGCTCGTTAGCATAGCTTAGCATAAAGCTTGGAAACACGGAAGGAGCTAGCCTAGCCAGTGTGCGAACTATACCATGGAAGGGAGCTCACTGTTTATTTTCACTCTCAGGGTCACAAACGTTTACAGCACGTCTGCCGTACTAGCGACACAACCCGTACCGGAGAAGGAGTGGGGCGGTGGAGCGTACTGGGCCAGGAGGTCGCTGAGAGACTGGCCATCTGAGGACGGTCAGTAATCATCCCCTCTGGCTGGATGAAGTCTGACACCCCCGAATTTACACATGGATCCATGATGATAGAGAAATATATAGAAATTAATGTCATATCACAATCATGCGTTTTGGGGATATGATGTCTTATTTAGCGGAGCTAAGCTCCTCCTGGCTCCCCCGTAGTTCGCACCCTGAGCCTAGCTCTGCCCTAGGGTAAAAAATCAGCCTACCAGCACCTCTAAAGTTCACAAGTTAACACATTATATCTCATTTGTTTAATCTGTCCAAAAAATCAAGTAGAAAAACAGTTATATGACGTTTTATTTACTGACCTTTGGTATGATCTGGAGATTGTTTTACCTTTGGACAGAGCCATGATAAGTGATTCCCTGTTTCCAGTCTTTATGCTAAATTAAGCTAAGCTAACAGGTACCAGGCGGTAGCTTAGTAGTGAGCAAGAGACAACACATTTTTTTTATTGTTCCCTGAATTATACATGTTTGTAAATTAAAAATGTGAAAATACATAATTAGAAAGACCACAAACCCAAAAGTCGTGAATGTGATGTCGTAACTTTTTCTCTGAAGCGAATGTTACTGAAATTAAGGTCAAAGAACTTACATGAGTAGATGATGTGATGAAAGGAAAAGAGTCGTTGGATTAAACACATCAGGTGAGATACATTATTGCATGGAACATTGCTAGGTTACCTAGCTAGCTGCAACCAAGCAATAAACATTAGCTAGCATTACAGCATTAACATGTTGGTTACATTTATTGTGAAGAAGAGTGATATAGTTCATTGAGCAGCTTTCACACAAAACTGAATGTGACCTTACTGTTTACTTTATGATAAACTGCAACTTTCTTGGTGGACAAAATTATCTTTTAAATTGACAACATGTAATTCAGGGCACATTTCAAACAGGATAAAAAAAACAACATGTTAATTAGTTGATTTTGTTACCTTCAGACAGAACCTGCCTAGCTGTTTCTCACGTTTCTATCCCAAAATATGCTAACCATTTCCTGAAAGCTTATTTACCGTATATCTAACTCTCATAAAGAAAGGTACTGAGAATGGTATGCATATAAGCGTATCCAAAAATGTTGAACTGTTAATTGTAAATCAGTTATTCTCATGTATCAGTGTATGAATTTACCTCTCCAGAGTTAGTGTCTCATTGCACATGTAGCTGGGGCTCTTATGCTTAGTTTGGTTGACCTCCAAATGTGTGAAAATTAGGCTTTGTGCCACTGCAGAATGCTGTGCGGACAAATCTCTGTGATACCAGACAAGAACACTTTAATACTCCAGTAATTAGCCTCCATGTTCCAAGTGTATCCAGATGTACCATTGTGGGGGGTTTGTCCTCCGTGAGAACACACTGAACCAGCAGGTGCACGTCTCAGGTAAAGGCTGCTGCTCCCAGCTCCTGATAACGGATTCCCCAACCTCCCACCACACACATACACACACCACGAGTCTACCCTTCTCCCTCTCTGCCTCTCTCTCCCTTTATCATCCCTACCACCCTGGAGGGAAGTGCATTGAGGCGCCTGCCAAAATGCATGCCAAATGAAGAGCAAGCAGGCAAGGGTTCTCTAAGTCTCTTATCTGGGTGTTACTGAAATTTTCTTTAAAGAAACAATTCATTTGACGTGACCTTCAATTAAGCTGTGCACAGAAAAGTGTAGTCTTTTGACTGCAATGTTAAGGCACTTTCACTATCTACCTTATCATATAAGTATCTCAGACAGAGAAAAAACCTATTGTGCTTTAAATTAACACTGTCCTCATAACAGACTGCATCTGTCTGGTGGAGTTCCTGTTTAACTTAATGGAGCCTTTAAATTCATGAAAATGAATTATAAGCTTGTTATCTATTGTTTTCACTTACCAAATTGCTTTCTTGGTATTCATAAAACAACTCAGGCATATTGTTTATGTCTGCATCATTAGTATTTACACTGCTGTTTCTGTCTATTGTCACTGTATAGCCAACTACAATGATCCTTATAGTTGTAACCACAATCTATTCTGTCAAAGGTTTGTATATAATATCAGCAGAATCCAAATGACCTCTTTTAAATCTTTGTCACTCTGCTAGATTATTGACTATTATTGCAAACAAAGGAATTCTTTTCAACTTAGTTTGCCCGAAAGCTAACACAGCTTGCCGTACAGCTTCACAGATCAACATGACACATTTGCTCCAGTCTGTTTGAACAGGGTTAATCCAAACGCACACCTCACAGAGGAGACACATTTCCACATTGCTGATGTGATATAGTGTTCAATCATCCAGCATCACCTCACTGACTGGCTTCTTACTCATCAGAACAAATGTATCATCGTTTTTTACGAGGTATAAAATTTACCGATTCTAGCCTGTTGTGTCAAAAGAAAGAGATGTGTTTTCAACTGGTTATAATTTAAGTCTGTTTCCTTATTTATGTTTTCTGTGTATTTACTTACATAATTCTGTTTGTTTTTGTATAGTATGTTCTACAACAGCTTATATTCTGTATTAATTGTTATTTTAGAAAAATAGTCACAGCAGTCTTTATTTGTTCAAATAGCCAAACAGAACAATAACAAACACATTAATCATGAATGTCTGTACAAAATGTCATAACAATCCATCAGATATTTGTTGAGATATATATTGAGTTTTAACCAAAGTGGAAGCCCAATTGACCAACATTTATAGAGCCTTGCTGCTAGTATGGCTAAAAACAACATCATCTGGACTTCCTCTGTAATGTCTTCCCACAGTATATGAGGGTGGATGTTAAGGTCCCTAATTCACAGGCAATAACTTTGTGTCAGACTTCATATTAAATCCTGGCCATGCTCAGGCTGTGGCGTCTCTCTGAAGCCCAAACATTTTGACCTCTGACCTCCTGGGAGGTTTGGTTTACAGCTGGAGTTAACAGTACTGATAGCATGCTGAGAACCTGCTCATTTGATCCAGGAGACAGCTTCCTCTGTACTGTTTTACAGCCATTGTCATCCAGCAGATTATCAAAGAAAAGTTCATTTGTTATCCTGTAGATAGCCATTTAGATGTTTTGTCCCTCATCTCCATGAATCCACATTGATATCCAGCCTAAAATAGAAAGTACGAGCACACAATAACACTTCCATCAACTGGCAACTGGTAGGTAAAGTCAACTAGCAGTTGTGGGACACAAACGACACCTCTTGTGTAATCTTGGACAGACGAGAGATGAAAATGCTAATTATGTTAATAAGTCTGCGGTTGTAAATGTTAAATTATGAATTGCAAAGTGCCTTATTAAAAAATGGTAAAGGGTAAATACCAAAAAGATTTTTTCCTTATGTCATTTATTAAAAAGTGTCCTCCGGGAAACTGATACCAAAATCTTCACTCAAGGTCCACTTACTAGCTTTCAACTGCATCTCACGGTCTTCATGAGGAGATGAAATTGCTCTTTTATCAGGGACACAGCTCTGTTGTCATTTTATGAACTAAATACAGATGTAATACAGACTAAATACAGAACTAAATACCTTTGGTCACATGATAATCATGGAGATTATAACCTCGGACTCTGTTCAAAAATACTATTTGGTTTTGGATGAAAATGGCCTTTGATCTTTCTCCAGATTCCAGAGACTGTGTGTCGATAACTTTGACCCTTTACTACAAATCTTTTAGCATATTTGAAGCAATTTACTACACACGTATTCTTTACACTGCTGGCAGCTATAGGTTTCCACTTATTTCAGCTCAATATGAAATTCAACTTGTATATATGCTGTAATGTATGGCAGTGGACAACATTTATATTCCAGGATTATGTTATTGTTGTTTAGTAATGCAGTGCAGACTTCTCAAATCAAAATAATCTTTGTTTGTCGAAATTGTTTAGACAAACAAAAGGCAAATATAAATGTTGTGGAAAAGCTTCAAAGCTACTTTTATTACAAAGTTTGCTGTTTAGCAGTTTACTCAAGTCTTGGATGTCAAAGCACATGAACACACCGTACTGGCACACAAATCAACCCATGCTTACAATTATATTACAGTGCAACAATAACATAAGACAAAACCAAAAGATAACCAAACGTAATGCTCAATTTGGTCTCTCAAAATCATTTCAGATTATCTCTCTCTAAAAAACCCTGAAAAACATTAGCATTAATATACTAAAAAATATATAAGCTTCGGTTTGCTTTGGAAAATGGTCAGCAGAATGTAAAGTATATGTGACATGTAGTGAATTGGCAAAATTATGCAAAAACATCAGTGTGACCTTTGGAGTAAAACTAAGAAGCAGCTTGTTAAAAATGTAAAAGGTCAGTAAAAGTTACATATGAATTATCTACTGCAGTGCAAAAGAGAATCAGAAGACAGACCTTTTGTAACATACAAGTAAGGCCTTAAAAAACTCATGTTACTACTTAGAGAAGCTTACTGCATTCACCTTTCTATCAGATTTTCCCATGACACGGATCATCACCATAATCAAATCAGTGTATTCAGACTCCAGAATAATTTGAGCCACTGATGCAACAACTGATTTGTAACACAGGACATTCGTCATTTTGGCAGCCAAAGACCATTTTTTAAACATGGAATTTGTTTCTAACTGCAACATCATGGCACTAATTTCTTTTGATGGATGAATGGAAGTAAATGGGAATCCATCTTATGAGCTACTGAAATAACAACATATTAGGTCAAGGGCCAGTTTTGGTAACCTTTTTAACCCACAAAGTTTTAGCCTTGTCCCCAAGCAGTTCTGGCACTTTTGGGATCATTTTCGTCCCCTTAATTGAGATAGAAAACCTTGCTGTGCCAGGCTGAAACCAACGTGATGCAGAGGTGCTCCTGAGTGAATCTTGCTTCATAGACCATCTGTCTTATTGATGGCACAAAAAATCTAAGCCCTCGATGTCGCAAACTTGAAATCGAGGGCACAACAGATAGGTGTTATTTCAACAAGACAAATTGCCTCCAAAGTGATGGCAGTGGAATTGTTTTTTACATACGGGACAGCTATTTCTAGGTCAAGATCCCTTCTGGGTCAGACTGGAAACTATTTATTTTGAAAACATGAATACGAAGCTATAAATCATCTGAACTCAAAATGTTTTAATGCATGGTGAATGTCAATGTTTCAGTTATTGCTATACAGAAAAATCAAACTGAATATTGTGAAAGATGTTATTCTCATTAACTGAAGAAGATATTCTTTATTTAATCCCGTAAGGGGAAACTCAATATTTTCACTCTTAGTATTTTTTACACACACACAAATAAGACACATGGAGAGTTGTCAGAGAGAGGGGGCTGCCACTCAGTGCGCCGAGCAGTTAGGGGTTCAGGGCCTGCTGAAGGGCCTCCTTCAGCAGTGCCCAGGAGGTGAACTGGCTACCAGTCCATGCGCCACAACGCTGGTCTGAGCTGGATTCGAACCAGCAACCCTCTGGTTCCCAGCCTAATCCTTACACACTGAGCTACTGCCGCCCCGGAAGTGACCTTGTTTACCCTTTTATTTTTTAATTATAATTAATTCATGATGTGAATGGACTCCTGTAGTGTTGTCAGCTAGACAGTTAACATTTCTTAATGATTTGTTGCGGAGAGCAAGGACAAACTCCATTTTCACCAATATGGATTAAATAATGATGTATGAATTACAAAAATGCCTTATGGATTTCAACTGTAATGCTACCACAACTTGCTTAAACAGGATTGATGCAGATACAGTTTATAGCCGGCCAGTTACTGATGCAGTGTTTTAAAGCAGATACAACATGAGTGAATATAAAACATACAAATAGCTGGTGGCTACACTTCAGACAAAACATACTTGATTAAATATAAATTACTGACTGAAAACCAAATGGTACAAGAAACTAACAGGGTTTGACACAACCACAACATTAACACATATGTGCACTTTGTAGACTGCTTATCCAGGAATATTGGAATATTTTCAGGCTCAAAGACTTGGTAGCAGTATAAATCCAAGTTTATTTTGGTAAATGAGCTCTAACAAACAGTCTGTGAGTTTGTAACATCTGCTCTCAGTGGAGCAGCTCCACAAATATCAAACGAAGCCATCGCTGATAAGAACTGTGACTGTCTGGTTTCTGGACTTGTTAGTGAGTATATAAAGCTGCCCATGACCGTTACTAAAATATTATTTTGTATGAATTATGCTTTTATGCATGACATGACTTTGCCAAGGTAATTGTTGCAATATTGCCAAACATCTTTGATGCTGACTTTTGGTGGCGCCTAACAAAACAATCAGTGTATTTTAAGAAAAACACCAAATCTAATGGAACACCATAAAGAGAAAATAAAGCAGCCTTTCCGATCAAACAATGCTTTGTGAGAATGAAGCTAATACGCTCTAAGTGTCCATTAAGAGTGTTCCACATTAACTACCTCATCCCAGACTATTTTACCACACGTTTATTTCCCAATTAGCAGTAATCCTCTGAATGGCTGGCAAAGGATCTTACTAACCACTCTGAAATACGCAACAATTAGACGCATTGTATTGAATTAGTATTGTGGAGCCTGAAGGCGCGGCCCTGTGAGGGCTAGTGTTTTATTTGTCACCTGGGAGCACTGCTCTGAGGCCAGGTCACCGCGCCACACAGCAGGGACCCTGTAAATTGCCTGTTGCTGCCGCCTAGGCTGACCTGCAACAGGGCTGCCATTCAACCTTCTTGTGAGGAATGTCTCCTGCACCACTGGGGGGGTGGGGGTTGAACGGAAGTTAGATGAGGTTTAAAGGGAACAGACGGATGAACCATGTGCGGACAGTGTTTCCTTTGAAAAGCCATTCAAAGAATCCTTTGGCAGCGACTGTGTCAGCTGATTACAAGTCCTTTGACTCTTTTCTCTGGTGTCTAATGTGCTGAAACACTCCAACCACTGACACCGCAAGATAATACTCTATAGTATTGTACTTAAGTAGGACTTAAGGTACTTTAATACTTCCATTTTATGCTAGTTTATACTTCTAGTCCAATACATGTCAGAAGTAAATATTGTACTATTTATTTGAGATTTTACATACAAAACATGATCTACATTTTAAAGTCAGCTATGACATTAAAATGCTCCTTACATTATAATGCATCAGTAATAATAATCCAATATTATAAAATAATAATTCTAAGAGGAGTCATTGAACATAATGAGTACTTTTACTTGTAGAAGAGAAATTTAACACAGTGGTTTTACTTGCTTCTTCCATCACTGCTCTTGTATAATAGGAAAATTATCTTCAAAAATTATCTAAAAATATCTCTTATATATTATCTAATATATATCTAATAGCTTTGATTGTTTTAACGTGATCAAGCTAACATCTGAATGTTTAGGCTCTCGGCTAACTAGCACATTGCTCTCATGTCAGCTAGCTAACTGCATTTTAGACATTTATTCAGTTTATCAATACTGCTACACAACACAGTGGTGAAGGTACCTGATGGGACTTTGAGGTAAGTACTTGAAAAACAATACAAGTTATACCCATTTATTGTGTTTAAATCATTGGAAGTTAAAAATCAAAAGCTCCTCAGACTGGAAGGCTGATGATGGCTGAGATAGAAAAATATGGTAGGCTAAGGGTCAATGCAATTGTATGCACCTCACAGAGCCACTGTTTTGTGAAAGAAGTATGTTTTATATATAAAATTGAAAAGATTAAAATGGACAACGCTAGAGATAAAAAGCAATGTTTTGTCTTCAGTTGCAAATAGTATATGCAGTGGCAAATGAGATTCAAGAGTGACACGGAAATGTTCATCACTTTATCTTAAAAAATAATAAGGTTAGTGCTCCCATTCTAGGTGACTTTAAGTTATTATGTCTAATAATGTTTTAGTTGTAAAATTATTAGCACGCTCATAGAAACATTATGACGACACCTCATCTCTACTTGGTGAAATTATTATAGTGTTTTTACTTTAAACAAATATTCATAAGGCTACAAGAGTCAGGAGAAGGAAAATTCAGAGGTGATTAAGGAGGTCAGTTGGGTTTTCTGGCTGAAGAAGAAAAATGGCGTAAAAACATTCAGACTTGCTCTCTGCAGCCAAAAGCACCACGACCTGTGCGTCATCAAATTACCACGAGTGTTGCCAGTCTCAATTGTAGGGTAACATAATGAGTGTGCTTTGCCGTAATAACGAATAATTGCAATTCTTATGGCACGGGAATATTTGCCTTCAGCTCTGTAAAGTTTGATCATACCTCCTACAGTTTTTTCTTTCTTTCATTAGATTCTATCATATCAGTAACCTTTCAGCCTGCTGAGACAATCTGTGTTAAATGTTAAAAGACTGTATTCACATGACACAGTGTCACAAGACACTACAGTGGTAGTATGAGCCTGTGATTACATTCATCCTTCTGCAGAACCACCATCATCAGCCCATTCCCCATTATGTAAGCACAAATGATGAGAGAAACACTTGAGCAAGAGTTTCTCAGTCAGTTGATACTTGCCTCCAGCTAGCTGTGACAGTGAATAGCCCATGACTGGAGCACAATTAGCTACAGCAGCAGGGGGCTGATCTTAACAATGCTGTTGTTTTCCTCCTGCCATTGCGGTTGAGTTTTATGGCCATCCTAAGCACATGTTCTTACCTCTGTTTTGCATTTACAAGGTACATAGTCAGTGGAGACTTGATATAAGGAGAAAGGAAAGTCAAAGACGATAAAATATCAGATTATTTAGTGTAGTTTGACTGGTGGCAGCATTCCTCACCTTCAGGAATACAAAATATTCTATTTGTAGTTTGCATTGCTTGGAAAACCATATAATGAACTTCGTCGTCATCGTATATTTTCAGTCAGGTGTCAGGTTCATGAATGCATAAATGGTGCAGCAACCTGACATAAGCAGCTAGGTGTGTAATGGAATGGCATGCTGAGGTGACCTGTGCCAGCTTGTGGTTGGACCTGTGAGTGGTGTGTTGCCGGGTAGAATCAGTGCAGTCAGGGCTGAGAGCTAAAAGGGCCAGGGAGGTGGTGGCAGGAGTGCGGCGCGGAGCAGTCATGATAGACCTCCAGTGTTTGTGGAGGGAGGGAGGCCGGCCAGCTCGGGTTCTGGGGGGACTGTGGGGCTCATGGGTTGGCTGGGGGTGGGGAGCGCCGGTGGTGGTGGGCAGGAGGGTTTTCTAACCAAGAGACTGTAAGTCATTGTAGCCTGACTCCACTGGCTTGGGTGGCAAAGATCGTGAAGTCCTGGACATTCATCAACCTGCCGAGGAGGGCCGACTGACTGGAGCCAGGGTCTGTTTTCTTCCCCCCTTCTTCTCCCTCTCAAAGTGTCAATGGGATCCAGTGCGACTGTGCCGAGGCAGCCGCCCTGAGGAGACAGACGCGGGTCAGTGCAAATAATCAGGCCTCTGACGCCTTGCCTCGTTACTGGGCAATGGTGGGGGGGACTCAAAGTTGAGTGTGGGGGATCCCAAAGGAAACTATGGACAAGGGGTCAGGCCGCGGGTATGTCTTTCGAAGAGGTCATGATATGGGCATGCCTACAGAAGGATAACAACACTGACACCGCTACTCTTTACATCCAGCATGGTGTTGGTTTCAGTTTTAGTTGGACATGAGTTTGAATATGAGGATGCATCACTAGGTACATTGATCCCTCCTTTCATCCTGCTGTGTTGCTGTTACTTCCCCTGTCTGAAGTCTTGCACATGCCGCCTTGTAAAAAGCAGAGTAGAAACTCAGTTACATGGCCAAGAAATCTGCGTTCTCCAGGAGAAATGAATAATGGATGCTGGGTTTCCTGTATACATGACGTTTAAGAAATCAGGTTACTGCAGAAAGAGGCGTGTAATGGCACCTATACACTATGAGAAAACAACAGTCATGCCACACTGTGCGAGAGGGGTCAAATAAAATCTTGCCCACAATCTGTATCAGTCTGTTTGATATCATGTCAGATTGTACGATGAATGCAATTAAGTTTTTTTTAGAACTTTTTTTGAAAGATGCTAGTGGAGAAGTCATCAATTTGCGACATCTAACTGCACCGCTTTCAGTTTTGAAAATGTAGCAAAACATTAAACAAGCTTTGTCCATAGTGCTGGAACTTCTATGCACCAAAAACCCCCAGAAATACTTTAGACCCAGTCACAACCAGTGAAAGGAGGGATACATGAAATGCCAATTCTGCAAAGTGAATTTCATATAATATGTCTTTTAGTATGAGCATTACGCTAGCTCGTCAGTGTTGCCAGATTGGGTGGGTTCTATTACTTTTTATTTAATTGGGCTAAAAGGTCTACTTTTTGTACCATGTAGGTGGTTTCTCTAATGAAAAGTTAGATTATAGTCGAATGAATTGGCTCTTTCTCCCCTCCGAGAAGTATGATTGAGATTGACAGGATGTAGAGTTTAGTGGGCTCATCTCGACATGCAATGACGATAAAGAAATAAATGACATTTCAATTAATGACAACTAGGATTAATCTTACTTCCATTTTAAAATTATTGTTACATTATTATTAAATCTGTTCAAATAAGTGTAGAGATGTTTTATGTGTAATGAATATTATAATTGGGATAATTGGCGTCAGTCAAATCTGGCAGCACTGGCAGTGTATTCTCCAGCATTTCACGTCGTATTCCGACCAGCATTGCAGCATTGACATTGTTAGATCTTGGTCCTAAATTTTAGACACTGTCACTCAACTTTGATACTAAATCAGCTATTGGTGCCCTCTCACAGTATGATCAGAAACATTTGTTTTTGATTGATGACCAACGATTTCAGACTATTTCTCGCACGAATGTCAACTTTTAAAAAAGGCCTTAACCCATTCATCATCATTTAAGTGCATGTAACACTTGTAATAAAGTTTTTAACCAGATTAGAGTTAAAACTAAAATTCAGTCACCCACTTAATTCCTTCATTATCTGTAGCTTTCTCATGCCTCAGTCTGTTCAGGGTGACAGGAACATGGCTGACCTTTAATGACATCAGATGGGAGGAAACCACATTGAGGACGGAGCTAAAACATTAGTCTGGACATGAGGGCTTTGCTCTGTAAGTCATCAGCAGCTTTCCTATGACTTGGTCCCAGTGATAATGGCGCTGAGTCAGAGCCTGAGCTCTGAGCATGGGAAAATGTAAAGGGAGGAATGTGCGGGGGAAACACTGTCTGGACTGATGGCACTCTAGAGTCTGCTCTGTGTCCTCTCCGAAAGGAGCCTTGTCTTTATTATGATTCAGGCCTCATGTATTTACATTAACTTAGTGATGTTGTACTGTATCGCATTTTCTCTATTCGTGTTTTTGTTTTGGCACAGTTGTTTAGTCCTGGTCACCAGTACTAACTACTTGCAACCAGTAGCAGCTCAGTAAAAACTTTTCCGTTCTCTTTTATTTCAAGGCTTGTTGAATCGCCCTTCTTGCATTTTATGAAGTTGTGTCATTTATCTACTTGGGAGCTGGATGACTTGATTTAAAGCATGCTGAAATACCCCGACTGTGACCTGCTTCCACACTCATGTCTCCATTTTCAGCAGCAGATACATTTCTCTGCAAAAGTCATCATTTATTCTCATGTTGACGTCATTCTCTTCTGCTCATTTACTGTCCCACCGCTGAGCCAACTGAGCTCATTATCCCTTTTGGATGAGAGTATTCAGACATTTGCACCTTTTGTGCATGTTAACAGTCTCTGTCCCTTGCTACTCATCAGTTTCAGTTTTGAGTTCTCACTTCCAAATATCCTCCCCTGCCCCTTTTTTCTCTCCCTCCCCCAAGGCCTCATGGGAGCTCAGCAGTACAAATTTCCGTTTATACCAGTGGCTGGGGCTGACGACACCGCAGCGCTCTACCCCACAGATTGACGAGCCCTCAGATGCCGATTTACTGTACATGGCAGCCACTCTGGAGCCGCCGCACATCTGGAGCGGAGTACGCTTACTGAAAAACAGGGGCCAACCTTGGCCCAAACAAGTGTAGCAGAGCAAAACCGATGAAAGGCAGCTCTCCCTCCTCCACGCACGCACGCACACACACACACACACCCTTAAACCCCCCACCCCACCCCTTCTCCAGAGCCCAGATCTCTCAAGCTATTACAAAGACCTTGGAAGGGCTGGATTCTGTAAACAAAAACTTGAGAGAGGCATTAAGAGACATGGTGGAGCTAATGATGTGATTGTGGTGGGAATGTCTTCACCGGAGCTGCTGAAATCTCCACTTTGAAAGTGCGACTATGTGTGTGTTAATGTGTGTGTGTGTGTGTGTGTGACGAAGCGAACACAGTCGATTCTTGGAAAAACACTGAACCTTCTGCTTTGACAAAGTTTGCAACAGGAACACTTCCAAAACTGACAACTTTAAAGAAGAAGAAAAAACAAGGAGAGATTTGAAATATACATAAATTGTATGTGACATGTGTATTTTCTTAACATTTCCTAGGAATTCATTTTATTTGGCTTTTAGACATGACTAAAAATACATGTATTAAAAAAATACAGAATGTGAAAACATTAATTATTAGATGCCATGGAGTTTCAAAATGATTTCAAAAACTGATGTGGCATCCAAAAACAACACAAGAAAGCAGTTGGCTTCCTGTAGGAACCTCATATTTTGTAATCGGGTCTTTTGCAATTCACAGCTGACATTGTTCCCCACAAGAAGGAAAGGTTTCATAAAGCTGGGACCGGGCCAAGTCAGGAAAAAGACACTGTAAAATGTCAAAATATCACTCAACACAAAGGAGAAGTAGAGTCTGCAGTCTTTTTAAAGATTTTTTCTAGGACAATAATTGTACTTTTGGTGTCACAACATGAGGTTAAAATTCACAACCCACATTTTCTAGATTGTTAGTACATTATATTCTCATGTATAAAACCTTTAAAACAGACTTTGTTCAGCTAGCAAAATGTGCTGTACATCCTGCCTGTATTACTCTCAGATCTGGTTGTTGCTGAGCTCAAAACCACAGAGACGGCGTCAGGAGTCTCTCCTGTTCACCATATTGAAAGTGTGTTTCTGTGTGTTTGAGAGAGTGTTGCCGCATCTGTGAGTGTGTGCGAGGTAAGAAGTGTCAAGGAATTCATTGTCTGTTCTCCACCTGTTATTATTCTGGTCCCAATCAACCTGCTAGCCAGTCTGGAGCCAGTGGCCATCTGGAAACACTGCTCTGTTTATAAACTTGGCAAGGATCAGCACTCCGGGGCTCTGACCTCCCACACAAATCTGGAAACAATTAGAGCAAGACAGTCTGGCTGATTACTGCGAAAGGGCCCAGCGTGGATCCCACTGACGGCTGTGGGGACGCCAGACCCTTGTTAGAGAAAATGCAAACTCAGTACTAAACCTTTGCACTATTATCACACAGACACTTACACTTTCAGGATTATGTAGCCCGTTTCATGTAGAGTCTCTATTTTTGCGTTTATGACCCTGTTTTTGTTCTCATAGACGGATGAACACACACAACCACCCACACGCACAAACAAACACTACTTTATTGATCTTTTTTGCATTGTTCATGGAATGACTTGCACCTCGCTTTTATTTAAGGAAACTGGCTCCCATAACCTTTGTCCACATGTTGACTCATGCTCATGAAAAGTGCCAACGTGAAAAAAATACATTTAGAAAATTAATTTGGAAGAAAAAAAAACCATGAAAGGAAAAAAAGAAAAAAAATCTTTATTTAGATGGGGTTTTTTAAGATCACATTTAAAGCTTTTCTTTTTCTTTTGTTGCCATAAATAAACTTCATAAATTTCAAATTCATTATAAACATACCCTAACTGTGCCTGTGCAATATCAAAATGTTTCAGAGCCTGGGATTCAACTCAATTTGGTGACAGCTCAGAAAAGGGGTTTCCCTTGCAACAGAGCAGGGGAGTGACGTGGAGGTCACTTTAGATTATCGCTTGGATCCTTTCAGCCTTCGCTAAATCAGTGTAAAAGATTGTTCTGACATGCAGCTCATAATTGACCAACAAGCGCTTGAGTTTAAACAAACATTTCATTAAATTCTAATTAAATGGATTCCATTTATTAGAATTCATTTGCAATGTAATTTATGCATATTAAAGCAAACAAAAAGGCTGACACAAATTTTCAACAACAACAACAAAAATTCTTTGCTGTGATGTTGTAAATGTCTGTGTAGTGATCCAGGGTCAATATTAATAAAATACCCCCAAAAGATTAATTAACAGCGCATGTTTTTCCCATTAGAAAGGTCCTATTCATTTCTCACACAGTATTCAGACCAGCAGAAAAGCCCCTAAAAGCTTGATTGTGTAGGGATCTGATTATAAATACCCAGGATGCATTCATCACTGGCAAATATCAAAGCCATACATCAAGTAATGAAAACTTACATGATTCACATTTTGTTGATGGCGCTTGTCCAGCAGTTTCTGTCTCAATGATTACCAGCAGTTTCTAAATTATTAATTATAACACACATTTTGCCATTAAAAAGAAATCCTACAAATGAAGAATCCTATATGTGGAGAATTGAGTCTAAAGTATTATCCCCTCTTTTGTTTTGGAAGAGCCAATAATCAGAAGGATAATGAACCAAGATGATAATGTAACGCCGGTTATTCTCAGTGTTAACTATGAACTTGATAGTTGCTCAATACAACACCTTCTTCCGAGGTCCACTTTAATGTCCGCCTCAACAGTAGGACAAGTGACAACCAACGTGATACATCACTTGTAATGTCAATGACATCAATGTAATTCCCTATCTAAATTAAAGAACAGAATACTATATCTAATACAATCTAATCCAATAAGGCTTTATTGGCATGTTTACATTGCCAAAGCAAGTGTGAAAAAACTACAACAACAAAAAAATGTACATAAAAGGATTTATAGTTACCATTCATTCAATTATGCAAGTTCTCTAAATAAACATGAGTATAATAATCTATAAAATAAATCTAATTTTCCAGTAATAATGGTGAATAATTCCTCCGGCCATCCTCTCTACTCTTCTCTCTTCTCCCCCTTGGTCTCCCTTCATTTCTCTCTCTCACACATTCGGTCTTTTATAAGGATTTATGGTATGCTGTTGCACAGAGCATGTGAATAAAGCAGGAGGGGCTGCTTTTAATTAGCAAAGATTATAGGAAATGGGCCCAAAGCCCAATAGAACATTTCCAGCTGGAAGTCCAGCCTCTGTGCTAGGCAGCATTGCAGCTCAGCAGCTATAGTTTAACAAGGAGGGAGATGGAGATTGAATGCAGATACTACATTACATGGTACTTTCCCATTTCTGTTTCATTACTTATGTTGCTAGCCAGGCTGCTCCTTTGCTCCCAGTGGTGGGAGAAGTACTCTGATTCTTTATTTAAGTGAAAGTACCAATACATTAATGGCAAAATACTCCTTTACAAGCAAAAGTACAGAAGTATTATCCATAAAATAAGCTTATAATATCAAAATACTTGTGTTGTAAATGCCTCCTGTTACTGATTTTATATTACAGTATTTCTATAATAGTAGTAGTAGTAGTATTAATACTGATGGATCAACGCATACGCAGCTTTTTACTGTTGTAGCTAGTTAAGGTGGAGCTTGTTCTTCATATACAGTTAGTCCAGTGTTTCCCAACCTAGGGATCTGGCCCCTGCAAAGGGTCACAAAATAAGGGCCGTCAGATGATTAATGGGACAGAACTGAAAAATAAAAACCACAAAGAAGTTCTGCTACACCAATTTGTATAAAATTTTTTTTTACTTTTCTCTAATCTTTGTTTTTTTGTGAAATTCTGGATACATTTATGTCTTTGTTCCTTGAACAGTTATTTGAATTAAACCACTTGACATTTAAAGGTGAAATCTCTTTTTTGGTGGAATTGCTAACAACTCACAGACATCTGAAATGTGACAAGAGGCCCCAGCTAGACTACATCAAAACGGTTGAGAAACACTAGTTTAATATTTGACAATGTGTTGTATTTTATAAGCTTATATCTTTATCTTCTCTTGTAATTATGACTTCTGTATCTCATAATTGTGACTCACTATCCTATACACTTCACTTAAATTAGGACTCAGATGCTTGATAACTAACTTTTAAGTGCAGCTTTGAGCCAAGAATTGTTTTAACTCTTAAGTCAAGTCTTAGCAGTGTTCTTATGAGTAGTTCTGAGAAGCTTGATAAATACAGGCCCAGATTTGGAATTTCAGATATTTTGCCACTATAAACGTTTTATATCACACTTCTTTATTTTTTATAGCTGTTACCAAACTTGGTGGTATTATGGGAAATGTTGGCATACGAATAATAATAATAATCCTTATCTTCCTGTGATATTATTATCTTCCATAATAAGTGAATTTAATCAGTTAGCACCATCATGTGTCTGTCTTCTCAAATAGCGATGATTGATCGCCCTTCACCTTTCGCATAATTACGAGATCTGGATCACATAAGTATGAGAAAAGAAAATCTCATTTTTTTATTTTATTTGGTGATTCCAAACAGATGCGAAGTCCCTCCCCTTCCAGTGTCCCCTCACAGGACCTTATTTTGGAAAAAATATGTCTATAATGGCGAGAGACAAATCATTTTTTGATCCAGTTTGAATTACATCTTGAGTTGCACATATGTTTGTCAATTTAAAAGATCATTTTGTTAGTCAAGAGAGTCACAGTTTGTTGACTCTATGTGCTTCCGTTGAAAAGTAACTAGTAGCTATAGCTGTTAAGTAATTGTAGTCAAGTAAAAAGTACAATATTTCCCTCTGAAATGTGGTTGAACTATACAGTAACATAAAATTTTCATATATTACAGTACTACAGTCCTTACAATAACTTCATATGACATCTCAAGTTAAGTTCTGAGTTTTAATAATGTCAAGTGACTTATGAATCACTGTCACTTTGATATTATGACATGGATTCAAAAGTTAGTAATAGCTCAGTGAGTCATTGCAGTGCTGCAGTAATCACTTCCTCATACCGCAGACCTTTCAAACCCCTCAATATCTACAGAGTCTATAGTGTGATTAGCCCTTAATTATTCCCCACATGGTCATATGCTTGCTCTAAGATTAGACACCATGCTATTGCTTAGGAAATTATAGCAGCCACGTTTGGTCACATGTGCAACTAAGAGCTCATGTTGTCTTACGCATCGACCCTTCTCCTTTTTGGAAACTACATATGTGGAACAGAAAAAAAAGAGTGAAAACAGGATCCTGATCGGGCAGCGTCTGGTGCCTGGATCTGGTGTATTTTTGATGTAACAGAGGAAGAGCGAGGGCAGTGTCCTTCCTGGTTTTCTACAGCTTCCTGTACAAACTGGAATTTGATTCAGAGCCACTTGTTACATTCACTCCCAATGCCATTGTTCCACTGACTGTTGGAGATTTGCTTTCACTGACAACCCGGCTCTCCCAAATAGTGGTGAAATTAAACTAACTACTTTACTTAAGTCCAATTTTGAGGTATATGAAATTTCCATGTTATGCTAATTTGTATTTCCACTCCACTACATTTCAGTGGAAATTATGATTGACATTTACTTAACAGCTATTATTACTCATCACTTTGCAGATTAAAGCCTCTACACAGGTGTTTTCAATTACTCTGGCTGATTATACCTGTAGTCAGGTATAAGTTGGTTTGTAGATAGGATTTTTCTTATCTTTGAAACTTAAAGCTTGGGTAGACGATGTTGAAGAACTAGCAAGAGACAGCATGTTTTTCCAACTGTAACCAACTGAAAAAATAAATCCTCCCTCCAAAGCCACTCTCCTAAAAACACATTTTCATGAGCAATGAATGCACAGGCAGAGCGCACGCAGGCAGATAGAGAGGCAGGTTGGCCAGCCAGTCATTTCATTCGCCATGCATATAACATTGCAACAACCTCAGATACTGGACTTGTTGCTTTTTTGGGTCAGCATTTTATTGATTGATTGCTGTGGGAATGTAAAGAGAATTTCAACAATTATAACAAAAATGCTTGTGAAAGAAATTGCCCCTACCCCAGCTTTCAGTTGAGATAGGACAAGAAGTTAGACCATATCTGTGGTTCTGCTGCATCAATTTTGATCGTTAAAAACAACAACAACTATGAGTCCAACAGTGTCATAGGAGTGCAAAGCTAAATCATTGAAGTTCTCTTTTACCACAGGTAGAACAAAACCAAAAGAAGGATGAGAGAGATGTCAGTCAAGAGCAGTTTGTACATGCCCACGCTGTTCTGAGAGGAGGTCTAATTTAGCCATATAATATAAAACACCTGTGTGGGTGGGCTTCAAGTACAGCCAAATTACACTTCTGTTCCACTAATATTCGTTCCGTCTCCCATTCATTTCTATTGAACGTGACCAAGTTGGCCGGCCAATAGAAGCACTGATGCTCTGTTTCTAATTCTACTGTGTCTCATTACTTTTTTTATTAGGCATAGATTATCACACTAGACTAGACTACAAACTGTAGTGTCCTTCTTATACACTGTTTATAGTTTGGAACCACTCTATTCGATATTTCTTTATTACTCGCACTATGTCCATTTTCCAGGCTGTGTGTGGGGCAATTTTGTTGAACAGAAACATAATGTGACCATTCCCTTAGGTTGTTCAGGGACTTTAAAAATAATACATATAATCATTTTTCAAAATACGTAAGTAAAATTTGCTCTACTTAGACCAGCTGCAAGAATTAAACACTGCTTATATGATAATTCAATAATATATAAAATATAAAATATAAATATAAGACTGCCATGTTCTACTTAATCTAAGTACTTTCACATTTGATACTTAAAATATATTTTTGTGATATTACTTGAATAAGTAATGTTTTGAATGACAGACATTTCTTTGCAATTGTACTTTCACTTAAACGAATGATCTGGTTACGTCTTCCACCACTGTGTCATCATGCTAACACCACCATTTGAATCATTGCTTGTGGCTCTCAGCATGCCTTGGACCCTTTGTTTTCAACCATTTTCCAGCCACATGCAGTAACGTCGGGAAAAGCCTATCAGGTTTCATGTGAGATATTATCAGTAAGCTGCCATGCTCATCAGTATCACACAGAGTCACTAAACACATCACAGCCGTGGTTGTGGGGTGATTGCTCTTAATTAAAAAGCTTGTTTTTGTCTATAATAAGCAACCTCTGCAGACTTCTGACACATTTCCTACATTAATTTCACCTTTTCTCATCAGCATGCTGCTCTGACCAACCAAATACCTGTGTATGTGTGTGTGTGTGTGTGTGTGTGTGTGTAAACAATACATGCTCATTAGAGTGAATGAACACACCTGTCTATTTGGGTCCAGGTGTTCCCTGCAGGAGATGATGCACTGCAGCTCTGCTCCAGCTGGTGGCAACAGGCCCTTATTTCATCAGGTACAACAACCACCTCACACTCCTATGCCCTGCAGGTCTGTCTGAGTAATAATTGGAGGCTATTTAGTTGGCTACTGGCAATATGATGAGCAACTATGCCCCAAAAGTCTACCATTAGAGATTAAAATGTTAAATGTGCCCTTTGTGCATAAGCATCGGGCATTTTATTAGCATCAAACTGTTTCTCATTTAGCTCTGAAAATACTGTAGGCACAGAATAAAGTTACTGTAATCTGTTCAATTCATTTATTTAACCACCGCTTAGTGAGTTAAAAGAGCCTCATTTCAGCAATTCTGCATGCACTGTCTGATCAAAGATGGTTAATGCTGGCATTGTTACATTATCATTTTGGTTTAGTTGTTAAACGTACTGCCTTTTTTAAACAAAATGTTCTTTTTCACGGGCAATTTTAGGCAGTCAATGCATCACCACTGGGATTGGACTTAATTGACACTCGTCTGTAAACAATTGCTGAAAGTCGTCCAGTCAGTTCAGGTTTGAAGCAGGTCTGACATTCTCCTGGAAATCTTCCACTCGGTGGGGTTTGCGTCATTCGATTTGGACAAGCTGCAGCAGCTTTGACACGCAGCATCCAGGATTTTGACTGTTCAGGCTGAAAGGATTTATTCGTCCAATTCATCCATTAAATTCCAGTTTAAAAGTACATTTAGTTGCAACACAGCAGACAGAGTGTCATTTTGATTCTGGTTTTCATAAACTGTATCTATGAGAACCAGTGGTAGCTGCGTATGTTTACTTAAGAAATCTACTCAAGTACATCCATCCATCGTCAACCGCTTATCCTGCGTACAGGGTAGTGGGGGGCTGGAGCCAATCCCAGCTGACATCTGGTGAAAGGCGGGGTACACCCTGGATAGGTCGGCAATCCATCGCAGGGCTACTCCAGTACAATTTACAATTTGTAACCCACTTTATTTGAAAAATAATGTTCTTTACACCAGCACATTTATGTTATAGCTGTAGTTTCTAAAAGAAATTGAATAAAACGTTTTACATACGAAATAAATGATCACCTTATACAGATTTAATGTTAGTTTTTGATTAAACTACCAACAGCATGTAAAGTAGTAAAGTAGAATTAGTTTTATATCATCCTGCTCCAACTGTTGATCTTAAATGATGATGCATCAATAATAATAATAATAATAATAATAATAATAATACAATAATCAACTGAATATTCACTCATTAATAGCTGAAATGTTTATCCTGTAAAATGTTAGAAAATAGTTAGAAATGTGCAATACAATTTCCCAGGGTCCAAAATGATATCTTCAAATTGCTTGTTTTGTACAACCAATAGTCCAAACCCCAAAGACATTTACTATCAGATATGACAAAGAAAAGCAGGAAACAGTGACATTTGAGAAGCTGGAACTATGAAATGTTTGGTTATCAAAAATAGTTGCTGCATTGCATTTTTTATGATCACCACTGGCGCCATTGGGTTTTATGCCCTCCCTTGCCCCCAAAATCCTGATGCAAGGCAGAAAAAAACATGGTGATAAAGTTGCCATAGACTAATAATTTCCATTGGCGTTTGAAAAACTCTGATCTTAACCAAATGACTTTTTAATGAATTAATTTTACTAACAAAGCTACAACACACACAGGTAGTGCCGCAGGCAAGGATTTTCAGTCTCCTTGTGCATTCCTCCTTTGCACAAGTTAAGCAGCGGCCATGTCAGAGCTTAGCCTACACTGACTGCTCTATTGGCTACATTAGTGGCAGAAGAAGAAAAACACAGTGCTTGCTGTAACGTCGTCACAAAGTCAGTGGACACAAGTTTGTGATTGGCAAATATTATTTGACAAACCCAAGTTTCTTTATTATAGTAACATTACAGTTTACAACTTTTTTTTCATCTACATGTCATCCAAATGGAAATACCTCAAGTACAAGTATCTCAAATTTGTACTTTAATGCAGGACTAGAGTAAATGAGTTATATTCCAATATAGTATAATTAGTAATACTTCTGTACTTCTACTTAATTAAAATTATGGATGCAGGACTTTTACATTGAGATGATTACTATTTTTACTTAAGTAAAAGATAACAATAATTCTTTCCTCCACAGATGAAACATAATTATCTAAAAAAGTAAAGTCTGCAAGAAGACAAACTGAGCATACGAATCTCACTACATGCATGGTGTGAGAAGATGTGCAAAGTGGACTAATGAACCACCGGCATCAGACAGGATTGTATGCAGCAGAGCAGGTCAAAAATGTTGGGAATTACAGTGAATTACAACGAGAAAAGCAGTGAGGCAGAGTGAGACAGGCACGAGCAAGGAGGACCAGAGCAGCCAAATACGCCTGTTATCAAGTCATGTCGAAAGGATTCAGCAGAGCATGTGGGGCAGAGCTAACACAGCCCAGCGGAGATGCTCTCTGTTATGTCCCATGGAATCCTGTAGGTGGAGTGGATCCTCCTTCCTGTATGTTCTCAGCAAGCATGATCATCAGTCCGCCATCTAAATCACACTGGTCTGTCTGCTTGTAAGCACCAGCCCTCGTCTTTATTGCCTGGGAATATTGAGCTCTGCACAGTCACACTAGCAAGTCTGTTTGATTAATGTTTCAATTAAAGTTAGGAAAGAGGGAAAGATAACTGAGTAGATGCAGGGAGTGGGTATTATTATTAGGAACATGCTCTGTTTGATTATGTTGGATGGGAGTTTGGGAAAGTTCATTTCATAGCTCAAGCGTTCCCCTGGACAGCTGGAATGAGAGTGGAAATAAGCACATGGTTAAAAGAGAGGGAAATAAATATTAGAAAAGTCGGGTTTATACAGGAGCTATGAAATAGACTTCTAAACATTTATGGGATTAAATGTTTAAGCTCAGATGTGGGAAAGATCCCATTTTGGTTCTGGGCTGAGTTAGGATATGTTTTTATGGTTATTTCAGGGTTTTCTGCAGTGAGCCAGCTGGCGGTGGAGACTGTGGAGGAAGCAGGTGTTTCAGATTTGAGTGGCAGGTGGTGATCTATGCAGATCTATGCAGCCAGAGTGAACCACTGGATACATCCATAATTTGTTATTACAGCATTCTAGAATCCAAAGAGACCCACTTCTGTATTGTATTTTTTTGTTGTTGCAGATTTACAAATAGTCAAATACACTGTATGGTAAATAGGAAGCTAGAGCCAGGAGGCAGTTAGTTTAGCTTAGCATAAAGACTGGAAACCGGGGGAAACAGCTGGCCTGCCTCTGTCCAAAGGTACAAAAATCCATTTCACTCCATCAAACCAGCACCTCTAAACTCCCCAATTAACATGTTATATTTAGTTTGTTTAACCGGCACAAAAAACCCATCACCTTTTCCAGCTGTTTCCGGTCTTTCCGGTGCTAAGCTAAGCTGCCAGCAGGTACAAAAATCAAATTGTAAAAATATCAATGTGGAATTTCATGACCAGACGTTCTTACACTTTGTTTTTTCAAATTCAGAGAACAAGATATAACTTAAGAGGTGCTGGTAGGTGGAATTTGTTACCTTTGGACAGAGACAGGCTAGCTGTTTCCAGAGTTTGTGCTAGGCTATGCTAACTGGCAGCTGACTCTAGCTTCATATTTAATTGGTACCATCTAAGCAGAAAAGCATATTTCCCAAAATGTTGAACTGTTGCTTTAAAGCGTCAGTGAACCTTGAAGAATATCCAGGCTCTTTCCTCAGCAGGTGAAGCCGATTTTCCATTTTCACCCTTAAATAAAACCGGACAACCACAACACACAATCCCAGTTTGGGAAATCAATCCCACCCTTGTCCTAAAGCTATGATCTCTAAACACTAGCTCTGAAAGTATTTACTAAAACAGTGGTGGCTCCTGGCTGCGTGTTTTAACTTGTAATCTGTGCTCAGATTCACAGCTCGCAGCCCAGGAATGCAGGGCTTTTCTACTTGCTTGGGGTGGTGCTGTCGCTCCCACTGTCAGTCTATCATTATGCCAGAGTTGACACAAACATACACATACATGCATGCACGCACATGCACACGTAAACATGTGTACACAAATACTGCAGAGGTATTGCATTGCCCACTTTAGCCTGTAAGATTTAGCCCAGTTTGAGCACTAAAAATCTTCACAACATGATATTATGGAATGATGAAAATCAACATTCAAAAAGCTTTGGAAAGTGTTTTGAGCTGAAATAAATTATGGATGACTACGGATGTTGTGCCAACATTGATTCATTGTACTTTCAGACCACACCAGAGAGTGTTCATCGAAATGTTAGCTGTGCTCCACACACACGCACACACACACACACACACACGCACACACACACACACACACACGCACACACACGCACACACACACACACACACACACACACACACACACACACACACACACACACTCATACACTCATACAAAAACAAGATGCATTAGGATGATGATCACACCTGTTCTCTGTATCTCAGAAGCTCCAATGATCAATGAGACTATGAGATGAAAAGGAGAGGGCAGAGGATTCTTGTTGCAGTACCGAAAGTGATTCCAATCAATTTGAGGAGAGGTACGCGCTGCTATGCTGAAAATGTAGACTATTACATCCTTTCTTCAAATGACAGCTGATCTTTCTCAGAAGCTAGGGGAAGAAAAAACATCGACTTCTCTCCAGCTCCTATGGAAACTTCAAACCCCTGGCCGAGACATTTACCCTCACACAATGATAAAGAAATGTTTCCATTGTTAGTGTGTATATGCACTTATATAACCCTCATATGTACTTCTGTGTGGGAATCTGCATAACATGTGGGCACTGACATGATCATTCTGACAGAACTTGCAGTTGCTATTGGCATTAAAGCTGACAAGCCAACAGTGTGTCTCCTTCCCAGACAGGTAACTCACCTTACAGGTCACCATCCCCGGATATCTCAGGGGGCAATCTGTATTGTCTCTGTTCTCTGTGTGTTATCATCATGAGGTGAGAGAACCAGCAGATTGGATGAGCTCACATTTATTCACAGTGAAGAAGACACAGGAAGGTGAAACAAGGTGATTACTGGCTCAGGGCAAAAGGGGACTGTGTTTTTGAGGCTGTAGTTCTGAAACTTTGGAGCTCTCCCCCATTGGATACCTTTAATAAGCAGCTCAAGTCCCGCTTGGTTAGACTTGCTTTTGTTTAGTTTTTAGTATCTTATTTATACTTTTTTAGTATGTATATACTTTTATGTATATACATTTATAGCATTTTTCTTTATGTCTGCATTTCAAATCTGTTGCTCCGTTTTCTTTTATTTGCTTTTTTGTCCACTGACATCTGCTCTTAAAAGGTGCTTTATAAACAAACTGACATACTTACTATGACTGCATTTTTTTTCGATCTTCTATCTATTTTTCTATCTTTTCTATCTTTTAGTAGTAGTAGTAGTAGTAGTAGCACGTACAAGACTTTGAATAGTATATAAAGCTAAAATACATGTTTCATTATGTCCATTTTTCCCCAAAATACAATTACTATTTCTGCTGTTCACAACCCCTGAAAATACTGGGTGAAATGACCAACCCAGTTTCAGGGTATGTGGCCTGATTGGTTTCTCATGCGGCAGGAAACACACCTTAGAAGAAGAGTTTCAACTGGACTATTTTGTGTGGAAAAGTCAAGTACAAGAGAAAGTCACTGCTGCAGGTAATTTGCATTATTTAGTGATTCAATTCAGCACCATAGAGAGTATTGAAGATGGACCAGTGCCACATACCACAGAGTTTATAGCCACATTTGCAATCCTCATCCCATAGATGCACCTTTATACAAATGCACAAAAATCCCAGCAAAACAGCTCTAAACACAAGAAATGATAAATTTACCATAAAACTCAATGACAAGCACCTGATCATTCATTACTGATCCCTCTTTAAAAGCTATTTCAGCATGAGCATTCTGCTTTTAGTGTGCCGTTTTAGAATTTAACAAGAGAAGCATCTGGCTTTGCTACCTCTGGCTTAGTTATTTAATTTACTTAACAATGAATAAACAAATAAAATAAATGAATATATTTGCAACAATCATCATTTGTATTATAGTTTTTGTATTTTGTGCAATAGATATTGGCATTTATTTATATATGCATTCAGATATATATTATTTTCAAATAAATGTCACTATATTTTTCAATAAATGTAATTATGTGTTTCATAAATGAAATTGTGTTATACAGCTGTGTGCCCAAAGACAGTCCTCTTTTTGTAAATTCATTACACAATATGTGTCTCAGTTTGAATAAATACTTTTGTTTTGCAAGTGGTGGCAGTGGAGGGATTTTGTGAGCGATGAACCCTTAACCTCTACCCTTGGGCTCTTCACGGAGGAACTTCCTGTTGTTTTCTTAGTTACACAGATTGAAAACTCTGAATGGGGTTGGAAAATCCGTCTTTTACTCTCAGCCCTGGGCTATGATTATAAAATTACAGATAGCTGAAGGCAACATGGAGATACTTTTAAGATAAGAGCTACTTGAACCTGTCCTCTTCAAGACTTAACATCCAATACCTCTTGATAAAAGACTTAAGTGGACATCATACGTCTAAGATAATGCCTGTCTGCGGTCTGGCTATAATATATAATTATTTGACAGCATTTAAAATTACTAACTTTAATAGCATGTGCATTCCTGTCTGAGGGGAAATTGTTCAACAGTGTAGGAGATTTTATATACCTTGGCAAATACCTTTTTGGCAGCTCATTTTCAGTTTAAATCTCCTCTATTTGTGCAGTTATATTTCCCCAGCAGTGAGAGCTCGCTAAGTCCACCATGCAAGTACACGTCTCAGGAGATTGAGTGACATCCCCTGCTTTTAAGAGGATTTTATTTTGTGAAGCCAGGGAGATGGACCGTGGTGCTAATCTATTCTGACACTGCCATGCTGGTGGATCTGCTATTCATTCAGGCAAAGCAAACAGAGGAGGGAAGACAGATCATTTTGCTTACTCTGCCCTCATTGTTAAAAACCTCAACTCCTTCAGGTGTCTACGGTGATAATTGCAGCCAAATATTGTGATTTTAGATCCTTATCATTATATTTGCTCCACTCACTGGTGAAAATAACATAAAAATTGTAACGGCAGCATGTAGTCCATACTGCAATTACCTGCTGATAAAAATGCTCCTGACAAGGAGGCTTAAAGAGGGTTTAAAGAGGTATATTTAAATTCCTGTGACTCCATGTTGGTGGGCATTGACGTGGTCTTTGATTTTCCAAACCAGCATGAGGGCTAACAATCTTTCATATCATCTCACTTTTTTTTCAACACAGGCTGAGACAGGCTCGGGATTGATAAATTCTAGCTAAACACAGCCATAGCGAGGAAGCTCTCTCTCGCTGCAGTATGTCATAAATAAGTTTGCACGGATGATCTTTGAACCTGAAAAATGATTGCCCTGGGCCATCCATTGCCACTCCTACAACAAGAAAATGTTTTGAGCGAGTGAAGCACATGGTGAGTCACGTCTCCTTCAGAGGCTTCTTCTTCGCATTTTTCACACTGAACCTTTTCATTCGCTTTTTTTCCTCCCTCAGACTCTTCTCTGCAGATGATTACTGTTGCACTGTGATGACAGGAATCCCATGACATGGCCAGACATGCAAGATTACATTTGTTGGGGACTCACTGTACTGTATAGGTAGCTACAGGTGCTTCTGGTCACACAGGAGTGGCAGAATTTTTACTCCTTACGTACTGGGGCAGAATACAGGGAGGGCTTAATGGGCAGAAAGGAAATATAGCCACATCTCTGAGGAACTCCTCAGTGGAAAATAAGAATCCTCTGATGTAAAGCTTTGTAAGGGCCCCGGTTATTATGTACCCTTTAAAACTTTAGGATTAGTCCACTCCCATAAAAACTAACATTTAAAATTTTTAAAATAACTGCTTTGCACTCTGCGAATATATATTGCTTTATTTTAAAGTCTGTAAATGCTTTTTTTAGTGTGGAACATAAAGGAGACTATCCCTGGTATTGTAATTGCTGTTATGATGTATTATCTTCCACATTAGCCTCCGTGACAAGCATCACAACAATCCTATAATTTTATGTTCGAGCTCTGGGATTTTCCAGTACCTCCATCACATCTTTAGAAGTGCAAGTCACAGTGTGCGGATCTGGTTAGCTTTTCAGAGCAGGGTGGTAACTGAGTCTTCCAACTTGTCCCGACAATTCGGCAGGTTGGGTACTTCTCAATAGAAACACCTCGGCAGCGTCACGTCTGCTACCTGCACCTGCCACAGGCAAGTGCTTCTCCCTTACAAAGGCATAACTTAATGCTGAAGCAGGTCCCAGCCTGCATCCTCCACCCCTGCATCCTCTTACTCAGCCCTGCCTTGTTGTTCTCACTGCCTTATTGTCAGACCACAAGGAAGGCAGGAAAAAGTGGCAGCCTGACCTTTTTTATACGTCGCTTTCTTTGCCTTGACTTGAGAGAGTAACTTTTACCCTGAAAGAACTGTTGGATTGCTTCCAGCATTAGGACGCTTTGAAATCCTCCTCTCAGCTGACGTTATGGCTCACAAAATGAGTGGCACTGGTAATACTGTTTACAAGCAGCACACAATGTGTCTTGTATATTAGCATATCCAATTTGTCTTCTCTAGTTGCCCTGTGTGCGCTCTGATCAGGTCGGGATAGCTGGGTTTTATTGAAGACTTCTTTCGGAGATGCTACAATATTCCTCCACAATATCACCACAACATCACCAAGGCAGGCGCCCTGAAATGTCAGATTTCCATAGCTGAGACAACTATAAAATGAAAGCACTTGGGCAACAGTGAATCAGTGAGACAAAAGTCAAAACATGATCCCTCTGTGCTCATGATCATCCCCCTCCATGCATGCCCAAACAGATATTATTTTGGATTCCTTCTCCTTTATCTCCATCTTCCTCCGCATCTGCTGCCAATTACATCATCAAAATTCTCCAGTTCCTGTTTCCTCCCTCTCCTGAATGGCTGATCACCTCTCAGTGGCAGTCAAACAGACCCACCATGGCATAAATTTAGAAGGTGCGCATACTGTGTATGTCTGAATGGATGAAGGGGAGTTATTAATGTCTGGAAGATACAAAGAGCATTATTCTGCTCCAGAGGGCGGAATTAAATTCATAATCATTAACCCTTTCTATCTATCTATCTATCTATCTATCTATCTATCTATCTATCTATCTATCTATCTATCTATCTATCTATCTATCTATCTATCTATCTGTCTATCTGTCTATCTATCTGTCCGTCTATCTATCTATCTATCTATCTATCTATCTATCTATCTATCTATCTATCTGGATGTGTTTTAAGTTCACTAACTTTGTCTGAAAAGCCTGAAAAAGAAGGCGTGATTTAGATTTCTCCAATATTATACATGTAATTATACAGTACATGCTTTGTCAGTGACTTATAAATTTGCCATAGACACAAATGTCTGACAATCTAATGAGAGTTCTTTTTCTTTTTTCTTTTCTTCTTTGGATTCTTTGTACTAGTCATCGTGGTGTCTTTAAGCCCAAGGGGGCTGCCCATGACACAGTAATAAAAACTTAATTCATTCACTCAATCAAAGTGGAAACATGTAAGAAGAATATGGATCAGAGAAGACATCAAGCAACTTCTAAGTAGGAAAAAGGCTAAAGTTTGTGGCACTGACATAAATTTTACTATATTACTATTCCTATTATATGTTAACAGTCTGTTGTCAGACCACTACAGTCAATTTTCAAACTGACTACAGTCACAATGTTTGACCTAGTTGAGGGACTGAGGCTGAATCAATGTATATATTGAAAAAGTCCTCCCTATAATGACTTGTGCCGGGTGTTTTAACTACTCAGTCTATTACTTTTTTTTTTGTACTCCTGAGTCTACTTTTAATGATGGACAGGAATGTAGGTCAATACGATGACCACACATAAAAATGGCTGTTCTTTTCTTGCTCATGTGCTCGATGATCATTTGTCATTGATTTTTCTCTGCCTCGTCTTCAGATTACTCTTGCTCCTCCATGATGCCTGGGAGAGCGCAGAAAAAGTGGGCAGCTACACCTGCGGCTGCTGAACAAGTGTATCACTGTCTGGGTACTCTGTCCTGGCTTGTCGGGCCCTCTCACCTGGAATGTGCCGATGAGACAATCAGGTGCAATAGGCGCGTGGCAGCTCGCTGCAGGGAGAGATAACCTGCTCTGAGACACCGAGCAAAGAGCAGCGAAGGACTTTCCATCCCCAGTCGACACCTCTCTAAAACACAAAGATGTGCCAATACAGACAGAGCCACAGCGGCGAGCACGGTGGCTGATTTCTAAACAGCTCTTCTACAGGAGTAATGTCTGTAGATTCATCATCGTGTAGGCTTGTTTGACTATACCAGCATGACTCACTCAAAGGGTGGAGTGCTGTGAGATTTTGTTTAGCCTGAGGGGGAGAAAATTTCATTTCTATCAAGAAAAGGTCATGAGCAATGTTCTTGCTTCACAGGAAATGCATCAACGCACATAATTGGATAACCTATCAGTTTTGGGGGCACAGTGATTGAAGTGACACCATTTGCCAGTGATATTTGGTCAGCTGGATTGGAAGTGAATGAAAAATGCAGAACGCTCCTCGGCTGTGAAGTACCAACTGTTGCTGTAGCATTAATCTTTTAGTAGTGTGTGGTTGAGAAACATCTTGTGTTTAAAGATACTGTCACAAGAGTCTTTGAGCTTTGCATGCCAGCATTGGATTATATTTATGTATAAACTGCTCATAATCTAATTATCTATCTGATTTCCTACTAAAAATAACATTGCTACATTGTTATTTTTGTTGGCTGGCTCGTGTTAAGATTTTTCTAAGTAACACAAATAACCACATAACCTCTAAACTGTTTAATTTCCAGAGAGTTATGGGCTTCCACTCCAGTCACACCCCCTCCACCCCCCACCCACACAGTTAAACAACTTAAATCTTGGGTCACAATGTGGTTACGGGTTCTTTCTTTTTCTACATAAGACATCATGACCCTTCACTACTTGTGCATTTAGATTAATGGTTTGATAACAACAGGTCTTGTTAGTATTATCTCAAGGCACTTTTGTAAAGCTGCGTGATTTTCCCCGTCTGAAGGGAATATTATTTACCACTGAAACCCAAGCAAGACGTTTTGAGGAGAAAACGACCCCTCTCAAGTGTTCATTTTTCCAGAATGTGTGTGTTTTTGTTGTCTAGGTTTTCCTTGGTGGCAGTGAACAAAGCGTTCTAGTGTGGAGTAGTTTCAGCAATCGCAGACACAGTGTCTGTACAGGGAGTTCCTGTCCCTGGCCCAAACCCACAGACCAACAGCAGAGAAGGACAAGGTCAACCATTGCCTCTGCTTTCTCTTGGCATCAAGGCAGAGTCAAGTTGTATTGCTGCATGCTTCATGTCGGCAGATTTATTTTTCAGTGAGAGGTGAAAAATGGAATCTAGCAAACCATTAAAACACATTTTTACAGTAGCTCTTCTTCAAAATCAGTCCAAACTGCATTTATCCAATTTTTAAAACTCTATTAGTTGGTCATCTAATCAAATAAAAACATAACAATACACAAACAGGAGAAGATAACAGTATAACAGATATATAAAAGGTGGGGGTGAGCGGGGGCGGGGCAGCTGCTTCAAAGATCAACATAGGTATTACAATATTATGATGTATTTACAGATAATGATGAAGCTGTTCATCACAGTGTCTATTTCAAATGACAGAGTTTAGACAGAGCCATAATTCAGGACAGTTTGTCCTGCCATATTTTCTCAGATTTTTCAGGGGAACCACAAATCATACATGAGCTTCTCTAATTTAAAGGAATAGTCTGACATTTTGATAAATACATTCTCTCCCTTGCTGAGAGTTAGATGAGACGATCGATATCATTCTCATCTCTGTACGGTAAATATGAATCTACCGCCAGCAGCCAGTTTGCTTAGCTTAGCATAAAGACTGGAAACAGGGGTAAACAGCCAGCCTGTCCACAATATGTATAATTTGCTTTCCTGCAACTGTAAAGCTCACATATTAATATGTGTGTCTATATATCTCATTTGACATATCTTGTTTGTGTAACTCGCACAAAAACTGCTCCCAAACCAAGAAATAGTCCAACACATAACGCCATGTAAAACCACATTTTAAACATGTTACTTAGTGAGCTTCCTATGGACAGAGCCAGAGTAGCTTTTTCCGCTTTTCCAGTCTTCGTGCTAAGCTAAGCTAACTGGCAGCTTGGCAATAGTTATGATTACCATAGAGATGACTACCACTCTCATGTATGTATGTCCAATATGAGGCAGCGGCTGGTTGGCAGGAGAAAACACTTTGCCTGGCTCTGTTCAAAGAAAACACAATCCACCTGTGTCATATTTTCACTTTAACTTTTGTACAGAATAAACAAATGATATATGACGTGTTAATTAATGAGAGGTGCCTGTGGGCAGATTTTGTTACCTCGAGGAAAAAGCCAGTCTAGCAGTTTCCCCTTGTTTCAAGTTTTGAAGCTAAGCTAAGCTAACCGGCTGCTGGCTGTAGCTTCATATTTGCCGTTTACACATGGGGGTGGAATCAATCTCATCTAACTCTCAGCAAGAAAGCGAAAAAGCACATTTCCCATGTTGAACCATTCCTTGAACTTTAGAGAAATGCAATCGATGAAGCACTATAAATTGAATCAGGCTGTGCCTAGTACTAAACTGAAGCTGCTCTCCCTCCATGACCTCTTCCCGTTGCACTTCTCTTATAGCCAAACCCCATTTCCATCCATTTCTCAGTTGATCATAAATGGAATTTATTCTCCTCAATCTGAGAGGTTTGGTAAAAATAAAGATTTAGCAAGGAAGGTCCATCATGGCCATCTGAGTGACTTAAGGTTGTGAGCAAGTTTGTGAAATATTTTACAGTCCACGTAAGTTTAACTCTTTGCTTGGGTAACCAAAGAGTACGAGACAATTATCAGAGGCTGGAATTCCAGACTGTGCTGCACATGATAAGAGAAGCTTAGCAGTTGTAGAAGATAAAAGCAGAGACACTCACCAATGAAAACAGCAGAAGCATTATCAGATTGTGATAGACTTTGTAGATCCTCCCTAATCTGTGTGTACTTGCTTTGAAAAAGCTTTCACTGTCACATTAACTCTCTGCCATATATGATTTGTCACCTTGGTCTCTGTGGGAATGCATGCTGTTTTTTTTTTTTTGCTGTTGTTTTTTTTCAAATAAAAACGTTAACTCATTAAAGAGAATTGAATTGGCTCCATGTTCCAGTGCAGTGCAATGCAGCAGACGGGCAATTATACTTTCACAAGCTAGAACAATGATTAAATGTTTTAGATGTAAAACAGTTAAAATGAATTTTAGCAAGTTAAAAGAAAGAGTGACAAGATAAGTATCCTAATTGTGCTTAGATTTGTTTTTGAGATGTGCTTCTGCAAAATAACAAAAAAAGAGAATCTGAAGTCAGCACAAAGAGCACAGGATTTCATAACATGTCACTTTGTAATTCATTCAAATGATGCACACCATTATAAAATACACCTCACAGGGCATTACAGATGATGCAAGACTTATTTTCTGTGGTATTACTCTGACAGAGAGCTTACACATCCTCTCTGACAACTGCACCAGGCCTGCAGGGGGATGTCTGGCCTTTTGCAATGCACCAATCTCCAGCGTCATTTTAGTTCCACATTACAGAGTCCATGCAACGGTATCTGCAAGTGTGGCTCTCTACAATGCTTCTGCAGCATTATGTGGAATCTGACCTTTGGCTTCATGCTAACACTGACATCAGCCAGAGAAAACAAGATTGTAGAACATGATCTATGACAACACCGGCAGCATGTGTTTTGACATTTAGACCTGACTAATGTATATATACTGCTTTTCACATAGTCTGAAGAAGTCTGCAGTTAATTGGTATTCTGCAAAAAGCACGTTTTGGCTACTGAGCAAGCTGAAGGAGAGGAAATCTCATTATCAAATGTTCACCAGTGAGCTTGTGCAATTTGTGACAGTGTTTTTGGACTGACGGTGATAGATTTGGCAAGTTTTTGAGTCCTCTATACAGTACAGCTGCTGAAATGTAATTGGCAATGCAAAAGCAGCAACTAGTTATTTTTCATATTTAGAACATTTCTGACGGACAGCTGGAACTCAGTGTCACATGACTATGTCCAAATTTGATGATGAAATATAAAACTATTCTGGATTAAAGCATAAGTCTGGTGATATTTTATTTATTGTCAACAAATCTCATGAAAAGACTAAAGCGAACAATGAACTGATGCTATTAATAAGTGTTGCCTGAAAGTCAAAGTTTGAAGATTACAGCCTGTAAATTATTCATCTGTGCCATTGACCTCCATTGTTGCCCAAAAACTATTAAAAACACACAAATAAGATATGTTCCTTCATTACCATGAGCCTGGGTATTAATGCAGCTTAAATAGTCCCAAATAACAACACAGTTTACTCCTGTTTTAGTAATGTTTTAGTAAACCAAAGTGACCCAGCCAGGGAATCACTTAGCCTTTTTTAAAAGTGAAAGCATAAATTTATAACTTGAACAATTTACATCTTCTGCATCTTCTAAGCTTGGGGTTGAATGGAAAGTTGGAAAGTATTGAAAGACAGACAAACGCATTTGTTGACAAAAATACATCTTGTTATTGAATATTGCCAGCCATAAGCTTTAAATGAATAGTTAGACATTTTGAGAAATACAAACATGGGAGTGGTACCAATCTTCTTACCTCTCTTGGCAAGAAGGCAAAAAGGCACATTTCCCAAATATATTGAACTATTTCTTTAATGCACAACTTCAGACTTCACCTCAAACTCAAACTCAAATGTGACAAAAAATGTCATGTCTCAAGTCACTGGTTCTTTATCAAACTCTTGAACCAGAATGAACAGAAAATGCTTTATCATACATTCAAATGGCAAACTAACAACTTAAAACATACTGTCACTTAGAATTATACAACAAAAATTGTATTTCCAAATTTACTTTGCTTTACAAGTCTTTGATGTGACACCCCAATGAGAAAAAGCACAACAGGCCTGCACTTCATGATAACAATACAATTATAGGACATTATTGGCCGTGGTTGTTGCTTATTTTAACAAATCATGCCCATGCAAGCAGATCCCCTTTGGGAGCTCCCTTGTCTACACCACATCCTAGTGAGTAAGACCATGCTCCAGACACTGATGTACTCCGTTCCCTGCCTACTTCTCCACACCTACCCCACCGTGTCATCACGGTCAGGGCTATTCGCTGAGCTGTAATTACCTTTGGGCTGACACACACAACAAGGGAGATGCCTTCAAGTAAACACAGTCCAGATTCTGGCCCTGCTCACTTCAAAGCTGGAGCATGCTGATAACAAAGCAGACCCTGGAGAGACCCCTTTTCCCCTCCCGCGGAGCGGGTGGCCAGGGCTCATGGGGGACCGACAGTGGCGGTGGTGTGAGAGAGAGACAGAGGAGGTGTGAAGTGGCTTTTGACAGCACAGCACCTGCTGCGTCTTCACTACCAGGCAGCTCCTCTCCATTTGTTACGACTGACCGGTTAGCTCGGACCGGGAGATTAGACCTAGCGGGGGGTTCAACCAGGAGGCATGTTGATGGGGAAAGGTGGTGTTGAGAGAGGTGGGGGGATTTTGTTGTGTGATCGGACACACCTTCTGTCATCCCAGTGGAACATTCCAGCTGTCTGTGGCAACTAACGCTGCTGTTGTAGGATGATGACGTGTCTGCCCCTACACAGGCCCTCGATTCATACCCAGCCCAATGCTCAGTGGTATGTCTCATATTGATGCTATCATCAGTGATCTCAAGACAGAGGTTGGGTTTTTTTTAGTGCTACTTCAATAGAGGTCTAAATTAGTGTTAATCTGGATGTCATTAGCATTATCTCCTAATACAATCCAAATGCTGCTCATTGCTTTTAAGTCACGCCTTATCCCACATCACTCAGTGTCTTCCCAGTCTCTTATCAGCCGTGTTTTTCTTTGCGACTCATGACACAGCTGGATCAGTTCTCCTGTGATCAGTCCACTGGAATGAAAGCATCGGTGCAGACCAGGCAATCTCTGAAAAAACTCAAAGGCTGTGGTGAAGGCAGAGGAATGCACCAATGACAGAAGATATTTGTGGCAGGGAAGACTATGACTACTAGCTTGGAAAGACAAACAATCTTTTTCTCAGAGGGGGATTGTAATATTGATGCAGTGTTTATAAGACTCATAATTGCAAAATATCACTGCATACAAGTGTTCAGCTGCCTGATGGGTTGTGTTTGAAATGTTGAAGTGCTGAAATATTTCAGACTCCACTTGAAAAACAGGAAAATAGCAATAGCAAGTTTTGTTCAACATAAAAAAAAAATGCCAGTCCCAGAGGAGTTTTCACTTCGCTGTGGACAGTTTTGTTGGCTGCTGTTGAATCTATTCTGTTCCAGTGATCACAGAGACATTTGATTGGAGCCAAAACCCCCAATCATACAAAAATTTAAAAATGACTGGTGCTTTTTTTTTTTTTCCATTTTGGTTGTGAATGCAGAAGGTATTTCACGATACAGTCACCACACTGGATTAATTATTTTTAACATTAACAAATTTTGTTTAAGTAAAAAAGTAGCACACTGTGATCTTTAAACAAAAATTACTATAAAGAATATCCATCAGCAAAATAAATTATGGTGTGATAAACCTTTTGTAACTCTGGCCCTGGTTGAGACTGTTCAAAGCGCTGACTTATTGGTTCATCAAACTGATAACAGAGGACATAAACCACAAAGACTGAATGAGTAACATAACTTGAAACCTAAGTGAAAGTGTCCCATGGTGATAGAAATCCTATGGTGATGTATTAAGGTTTAATGGTGTACACATGGGAATTGTAGCAAGAGGAAAGGTCAAGAGGTCACTACAATCAGGGGTTAATCCTTAAGTAACCATAAATATCACAAGTAATCATATGGGGATCCAGCTATCAGATATCTCATGGTCAAAGACGACAATTTGGATAGAGGTCCATAATGGATGGGTTCATCCTTTGGGAAGCATGAATAAGCTTAATAAGTTTCATTTCATTCAGACATTTTTATATTTTTGCTGTATAAACTGATATTTTGTCCTGATGAAAGTACTAAAGGAATGATCAGGGGTCACCAAAATGTATAAAATGTCCACAGCTTCATGGAAATGTGGCCTTTAGTTTTTTAGTACCTTGTTGTGGAGCAAAAGGTTTATCCAAAATATTACTAAATAAAATTAAATGGCCGGCAGCTGTGACTATTTTTCTCTGTACTAAAGTATCAGACAAACCAACCGACCCACCAGTATCTCCGGTATTTTAGTGCAAAGATCTGTTCTTCTGTAATACTGTATTTATATTATTAATAATAAAGCAGCTATTCCTAACTTGGGGATCGTAAAACAAATCAGAGTCATCAAGAGGTGATTAACAGGATCTAAAGCAACATTTTTAGTACAATCAAAACATACTTTAAAAAGTAAAATCATGTCCTCAAAAAATACAATGTGTAATGAAAAAGTATAAATGCCTGTATATTGTAATACAATGCAATATAACACTCCTATATTGATTACTAACCTTGTGAAACTTTAATGAATTTTGAATTGCTGTTTACGTCGCATCATTGATGTTGATTCAACTCTATTATTGAGCTGTGGTTTGCTGTCCAAAACAGCACAAAGTGCAGCCTCTAAATGTACCACAGAACTAAGTCAGAAACAGAAACAACTACTGTAGTGTGAAAAAAAGAACTTGTTATGTAAAGTAATATTTCCTGCAGGGCTGCTGTATTACATTGCGTAATATCTTACAGGTGTTTCTATTTTTCTAGTTGTGACATTTTATATAGTACATATTTGTGATTTGCTACTTGGATACGAATCCTGCAGTAGTAAAGATACAGATTGTCTACACAACTTTTATAAAAATCCCCTGAGATCCTTGTTGAGAAAGGAGCCGTACCCATCCCCAGAGAAGCTTTTCTGGAGGATCACGTCCTGTTGAGGCTTGTTAGCAGAGTACAATACCCAGAGTCTGAATAATGTGGCCAGGAGCTAGTTTATTCAAGCACCTTTTGTTTGTGCTCCATACTCACCTTTTCCCTTGACTGATGATCAGACAGAAGGGGGAAAAATCCAAACTATCTCTAGAGAGGACCTAGCTCCACTGGCTCTTTGCCGAATGTGTCTCAGTGGATATTGTAGACTGGTTTCAAACCCCTTCATGGTTCGGGGCTATCACATCTATCTAAGAAAAAAAATTCCACAAAGCAACATATTCAAGTCTTAAATGTGTTGTGGATGGCGCCTAATACCTCGGAGGCCCAATGTCATGCTGAACTACAGGGCGAGCCTTTCTCAAGGCCCCAGAGTATTCTGTTTCACTATTTACCCATAAGTTAAGAGGTCATGCAGTAATGTGTGTCCCTGAGCAGCTGCTCTTTGATGTCGGTACCTGTGACTCTACAGGGATACGCATATTTCTATGACAAGCTCACACAATTAGATACAGTTAGTTTTGTGCCTTAATGGAATAGTTTGACAGTAGATGTTAAGTTAGATGAGAAGCTTGACACCACTGTCATGTCTGTTTGTTAAATAGAATATATATAAGTTTTGCTTAGCATTAAGTTTGGAAACATGGGAAATCAATGGCTGTCCAAGGTCAAAAGTCTGTTTATATCACCAGGGTGGGTTCACACCAACCTTGTTTAGTCAGGTTTAACTGAACCCTGGAGCGTTTACCCCTTGGTGCTGTTCATTTGGGGTGGTGTGAATGTTGGATTCGAACTCTGGTGCGGACCAAACAACCGCACTCTGGTCCGCCTCCAAGGGGTGGCCACAGACCGCTGTCAAGTGAACTCTGGAGCTGATTATTTCTGGTGTGACCACGATTTGAACCAATAAAAGGAAGCTAAAATTGTATGTGTCATTTAAAATAGTACTTATTTATTATTACTGTACTTTTTAATATAATATTTTTTTTATTTATATTTGATATTTATCAGAATATGTTTTATTACCAAGTAGGTTTTACACTGTTTACCAGTTTGCCTAGGTGTTTTGTACATACAATAACCATATTAAGAGCTAAGCTTATTTAACACTCGGCACAAAAACCAACGTCGAAGTAGTCTGTCAAGCCACAAAATATCCCATCCTGTCTTTTTAATTGTATTTTAAACATCCAGCAGTCCCACTCTCTCCATGTCAGCACACGCAGCAACAATATGTGTTAAGCAATGTACCTAGTGCCTGTGTGGAGCTCAGAGCATCTCTGTTGTGTTTTGCTGCTTTGTTGAGACTGTTCATGCTGTTGCTGTGGAGTGTAAAACCATTTAGAAAAAGGCTGGTGGCCAGACAGCTTTTCCCAGCCCTGATTCATCATAATTAGGTCACTGGCTCGGTCTACTGGCCTCTCAGGGATCATCTCACACTCTCACATACACAACTGTGCACCACCGATGTCGCTCAGATAATCAGTGAAGAAAATAATACACAGCGAATGTGCAGAATTCTTCCTCATGTTTACCTGCAGCCTTCTTTTAGCATCCGTGTCTATTTTATTGTCTTGTGAATCCTTCTCCGACCCGTCTGCTGCCCTTTAACTGCCTCCTCCTGTGTGATTGGTATAGCTTCGTTGAGTGAAATCAATTAAGGATAATAGCTTTTGCCTCACGTCACCTCATCAGTGGACGTCATGAAAAGTGCTCAATAACATTTTCTATATTCAGAGTGTGTAATGGATTGAAATAAAATGTGCATTAAGATGCACAGTGCTTTCCACAACAGGTAAACACAGTGAGGAAATTAATTTGAATAAATGACAAGGGACACAGCTGTACAATTAGAAAACAAATTCCATTTCCATGATGATGATTTGTCTTAAAAAGTCTGTATTGTAATTTCTCCTTATCAGGATGTGAATGAACGCAGCCACAGTTGCAATTGGACCCACACAGCTGGTAAATATGCAACTGGCATATACTTACCCCACTGTTAATTTGTTGCTCAGGGTAGAACTTGTGAAAATAATATAATCACCTCTAAAAGTGGAGATCCAGTGTGAGGATATGATGCTTCTGCCATGCCTGTGGCATACACGAACTAGAGGACAAATAACCATGTATGCTGTAATTAAAGTAAACATTTACCAACTCTTATGTAGAGGTTCTAAAACTCCTCATGCTTGTTCTCCAGTTCTGTGTTGTATCTTCTTATATCACCCTCATTAACTGATACTGTGAGCTTTTTTTCTCTATGAAAGAACTATTGGTGCCTTAAAATTCATTATGATAACCAATTACTGACAAGCTGCCAACCTGTTTGAACACAGACAGTGTATGTGAAACTCCAGTGGGATCAATTTACTTGTAACTTCTGATGGCTGTCAAAACATCATCTGAAAGAAACATACCAAGTTTTGTGTTGTCTTACTAAATGAGGAACATATTAATATTGCATGATTTTGAAAAAGCTACTGCTGAAAATAACAATCAAAACATCTTTCTTGTTGTGAATACGAAACAACACAGATACCTCCACATGATCTATTTATAGTGATTAAGTAGAGCAGATGGTACACAAATAATGGTGATACGATGGTTTGGTTCTTCAGCAACAACAAATGTCTTATTTTAGTTTGTTTAAGTGGAAATGAGTTAACCTTGAATATTTTATATAAAAGTTTCATGTCAAACACCAGATAACATGCAAAGAAAACTTCAGAAGTTTTGAAAAGCTGACTTTTCCCCGTTGACACTACAATACAAACCCAGTCTTTTCAAGTTTTCCACTTTTGAGCTTTTTGAAAAAATACATTTTCTGTGGTTTTAAATGTCGACATAGGGGATAGAGGACCTTTAATCTGTTCTAGTTGTTTTAATCTGTTTTATATGACCTTGGTTTATCCTGAATTGTGCTTCAGCAGATGAGGGGACCTATTAAAATTATTTTAAATTAAAATTAAGCTCTATCTGCTGAAGATCATTATACAATTACAAGCTCCAGAACAGTTACTAAATTAACCTTGTGGTGAGATAGTTTTGTCAACTACTGTTTCCAAGGTCAACAATGAACTTTCAATCTCAACATGTAAGCCAACATGGATGAGAAGTCCTTGAAGTGCTCAGCAAAACAATTCCATGACAGCTGCGTGATGCAACTGAAAGCTCCAGAACAGCTACTTAATGGCTCTTGTGGTAAGACTGTTTTGACTACTGTTTCCAAGGCAAAGAATTAACTTTCAGTCTTTCAATCTCAACCATTTCAAATGTGTTGTTACAAAGTTAAGAGCCATGCTAGCAGCTCCATGCGCCAAATGCCAATATTAGCATGCTAACATGCTCCCAATGACAATATGCTGATGGGTAACAGCAATGTTTAACTATCTTTGTTTAGCATGTTAGCTACTAATATTTGCTAATTAGCACTAACTAAACACAAAGTACATCTGAGGCTGATGGGAATGTCATTAGTTTATACATTTCACTGAGTGAAAACTTGGTGCTAGAAAAAAATTCAAATGATCAACAAAGTCATCAGAATTCATCCAGTGGTTTCCATGAATGACTACTCAATTGTGACCAACCGTCATACTGACATTGACATCCACTGAGCCAGCATTGCTCAAAACTTCTGACACTGAAGACAGGGCAGTTGATTAGTGGAACAAGGCTGTTTGAATCATCAGGATAAAGTATAGTTGCTTATCATTGCCATTGCAATAAAATGAAACATTGTGTTTACAAATTATGTGGCCCAGAGGGGAAGCACGTATGATGCTAAAATTGAGTCCCGTGGAACTCCAGATTTTGATGTTCGCTCAAAAGAAAGATGAGTTTCCACAGGTAAAATAGAAGTTTCTGTTTGAGTAGAGGGAGATGAATCTGTCAAGCGCACGGCAGGTAATACCACCCTGTGCTTACGGCGTTGAAATTTTAAATTGGATGATCAACGGTGTCAAAGGCAGCTCTGAGGTCTAAAAGGATTAAAAAATGAGCAATTTGCTGCATCCGCTTTTCAAAGCATGACATCATCATTATTCAGATTAAAAGCAGGTTCTCCCCACTTAGTGTGACAGCGGCTTCGCATCACACTGAGTCTCCTGCACCACTTTGTAAAACTGTCAACTGTTCAGAGGTCCCTGTCAGAATATTATTTGATAACGCTGATGTCTGTCCAGCATCACCGTGTCCTGAAAATGCAGTGGAGAGGACTCTGTGAAAACATTATTCGCCTGGATGGTCTCTGTTCCCTGTGGAAGGAAGAAACTCAAGACTCAGCTGTGGGGAGCTGTAACTTCAAGGAGTCACAATCCAAATAAATTACAATCTTGTGTAATCAGCAGTAAATCATGTGGTTACATGCACCTTTATAAAATCTCTATGTATGCATGACAGAGCTCATCTTGCATATTTTTAGGTTGTATTAAATACTTATTTATGAAAAGAATCTCTGAAAGTTTGAGGGAGGTTTGTTTCAAAATCTGTCTGCAGGTTCATTAGGTAACACTTTATTTTAACCTTCCATATTTCAAATGAACAGCAGTTTATAAACGCTTAATTTATTGCTTATGACACACTATAATGTAGATTTAAGATTTTAAGTGATTAATTTAGTATTTATCATCATTTATGAACTCTTCCTATCTGTAACTGGAGTATAAACAGTTAGTAAATTAACACAGTTGACACTGTTATTATAGTTGATGATACATGTATACACAATAACGAATCCTTGCGGTGTGTTATAAAACGTTAATTAAGTGTTAATGAACATGTAGTATTCATTCATAGGTAGGTTTAGAACTGTTTATAAATCAATTCAAAACCCATGAAAGCATGTTCAGCGTTCATTCTTTACTTTGGAAAGAGTAGCCTAGCGTAACAAAATGATTCTCAACTCAAGGTCCACTTACCAGACTTATTCCAGGACTTTCAACCACATCCCATGGCCATCATCCACGGCAGAAGTTCACTCAGTCATCATATGAAGAAGCATAAAGAATTTCTGTATTAACAGAATACAAATAAATAATACATAGGGAATAAAAGATGATTAATGAATATAACCGCCTCCATAAATACTTCATATTTCATGTTCCTATATAAAGATATGTTTTATATTGTCAAACATTCGTGGTGTATTTACTTTCTGAAATCTTTAATACTATGCCTATATAATGTTTCTGTGAAATTATCCATGGGAATCTAGCCAGCAAATGAGAGTTATCGCAAGCTAACTGCTGAGATAGCCACGGCTAAGCTCAGCTAAAACTAAATTTACTTATTGATTTCCGACAAACAGTTTGTACATTTGTACATTAAAAACATAAATTTTGATAAAGTAACAGTAACTGCCATCTCAGCTTCTGACTCTAGTGGAATTAATGTGATTTGGTGTGGTTAAACTACCTTTACCTTTATTTTACATATTTAAAAGTGATCAATTGTATATTAATTTATTATATTGATTTCTTCATAAATATTAGTAGTAGACAGCACCTGCTAGCAAAGTAGACATAGGCCTAAATTAAATCTCAATGGACTATTGACTTTACATAGTCAATTTCTGTTGTTAATGCTATTGTAGGGCAGTGCAGTTGAACGCATTGCAGGGCACTTAAATTATTACAGCTTCAATATTTACAGCTACAATATAGTGTGTTCTTAGTGCAATAAAACATTTATTAAATGTTTATGTACTGTTTATTATTGCTAAATAGGGTGCTTAAAATATAAGAGAACAACATTCAATCCGTCAAATCACCTTGTCCACAAAGGACCATGTTGTTTACAGCAATGATCTTTTATAGCTGTGGTCATGGGGTTTAGTAGGTGGAACATTAAGGAGGAAATACAATCAAGTAAATATGATCACATGATCCTTTGACAGCTGACCTCCGCTCTACAATAAGGCAACAAAAAGAGACCATAGAGCTATTGATTAAGACAACACAGCCTCGTCTGTCTCCACTTGACTCTTCACTTCGGTGCTCGTAATGACACAATGAACAAAAATCATTTCTGACCTACATGGAAGGTCACACGCCTGCGGCCTGCAGCACATCAAATAGGCGGTCAGCAGCTTGTTTTTTCTAACTGCACTTTCTTTAAAGTCTTTCAGCAACAGTTTTTGCCTCTTTACATTAACTTTTACTTTGCTTAAGATAAACACATACGACTAGAAGACAAAGCAAAAGTTCAAAAGAACTCATCTTCCCTGCTGATTAGATTTTACCCGCTTGATCTGCATGAATCCAATTTATTAACAAATAGAGTGCCGATGCAAAGGACGCCCCAGAATTAGTGGCACGCAGTACTATCTGGAGAATATGTAGCTGAAAAGCAGCGCCATTCTAAGTAGCTACCAAGTCACTTGAGTAGACAGCAAAAATGAAAGAAAATGATTTTTAACAAGATGCGGGAGCTCAATAAACAGGCAAACATTCCTCCAGGCGCTTGGAGTAAAGGGGACTACACAATCATCTCTTTTCTGATGTGGTGGGGTTAGAGAGGAGGGCTGGGGATCACTTCCTGGGTAGGACAATCAGCCCTCAGAGGACATCCTTAACTTTATTTGTTCCACTTGATGGTCATAAAGGAATCATGCTCCCTGATTTACCATAAAGTCAGCAGGTTTCTGAAAGTTGTGCTCTGCTTCACATCTGACACACTGTTGCTGCTGCTCTGGATTTTTATTTCACCCTATGCACTTATGTGTGTAGAGTGAGGACATTTATTTTAGATGTGATATAATGTATGTGATAAAAAAAGAGTTTTATGAATACAGGCTTTAATAATAGGGAAAAATCAAAAGGATGGGCTGCCTAATGAAATGTGTAGACAGCTAACGTAAGGAAGATGGTAGCAAAATCATATTTTATTTGACTGAGAGAAATTAATCTGCAACTATTTTGATTGATTTCCATTCATTTTTCAAACAACAAGTCCAGACAGTTTCTGGTTCCAGTTTCTCAAATGTGAGGATTTTGTGGTTTTCGTGAAAGTAGACAAACTATTGTTTGGGTTTTGGACTGATAGACAAATCAAACAAGGTATTTGAATAGATCACCAAGGTGATCTATTCAAATACCTTGTTTGGCTGAGGGAAAATATCACAGGTTTCTCAGATTTTCTAGGCAGAAATTAATTGATTCATTCAGAAAATAATCTGCAGATTAAACAATAATGAAATCAGTTGTCATTTCTACTGAAATTGATAAATGACTTAATTGAGGCTTCAAATATGCACATCTTTGCTGACCTTTGGGGAAAAACAAATCAAAAAACTTATTTTCACAAAATTTAACTGTCAAGTGAAATGAACACAGCTAAAGTAAAGTAGGCTGTGGCAAAATCATTTTTTATTTGCACTGGAAATGATAAACGACTTAATTCAGGCCTCAGACATGCTTATCCTAGTTGACTCTTGGGAATAAACAAATCAAATTTAACCGTATCTTCGCAACATTTCAGCAGAGAGATTATTCTTTTTTTAATCTAACTGCAAAAACACCAACAGGGTCTCTACCTGCATTTTGCATCTACAGGATTTGCAAGTTAAACACAACAGTGTGACAATTAACAGTCTCCACACCTAACAAATATTTGATCTCACATTCTTTAACACATGCTCTAATAGCATGCTTTAAAACAAATGAGCTCCTGCTCCTTCTCCTCCCACTATCACCACAACGGCTAAATCAAATATTCATGTTGGAGGGGAAAGCATTTAACACGTTGTTGTTATCGGAGAAATCAGTCATGCAGCTAATTGTTGTTGTAAAAAGGGGAAAATCTTGCAAGATTATGAAGCTAATAGGCATTATGCATTCTCCCCCCCTTCTCTGACACCAGTATGATAAAGTGTTGTCTATGGAGTGAAAGATATTAGATTCTCCAAAGAATAGTGAGGATAAACAGCTCCACTATCTCAGCAGTATTAGAGTGCCCTCTCGATGGCACTTTTCTTTAATGAGGCAAATGATCTGAATAATAGGCCTCGCTGCTTGTAACGTTTATACATTAGGTCATGGCTGAGGTCTCTACCAAATCAGTGGACCTGTGGCTGTGGTTTTCATACCTCCTGGTTGCACCTGCTCTTCAGCGAGGCTGCTAAAGAGCCCCTGAGCCACCTGGCCCAATCCAAAGTGCAACGGCAGGCACCTGGAATAGCTTCATGATGACTCACAACGAGGAGAATCTACCTACAGGGGAGTTAAGCCCCTCGCAGCGAGAAAAACAAGTGTCTATTTGTCAGATCACATCTTTCAGGTCAGCAGCTTTGGGGCATTGGGGCAAATAGGAACACACTAGAAACTAGAAAGAGTTCAACTTTGACTGTACCCCTAAAGGCATTGCACTTTTTGTGCTCTAATCTCTATCTGCTGCAAGTAGACAGCATATGGTAAAAGACAACAAAATGTAGCCCGAGGAAGTCTATTTAATCCTTGATGGCAAAGATCCCAGAAATTCAAGGAGGTTGTCAAAGCAAATGCAAATGTGAGCTTTTTGTGAAAACATATTAAAATCTAGATATCCGAGTGCCCTGTGCCTCTGCATTGATTGCTGTGATTGAGCAGGAAGATAAAAAAAAAACACATTTTCTTCAAGTTACATACATTTAGTTTGATGAAATTAGTTTTAAAATGAGGATTACTTGCTAAAAAGAACTACGCCCCTTGCATTTCAACTTTACACACACTGGGTAAAGAAATGGGCCCTCAAAGGGTATAACAAGTGAGTGCAGATCAATATAGCTAGTATGTGTTAAATTTCAAGATTGTTTGATGTCTGGACAGGTTCACAGGGAACAGGTTCAGGCCTGCTTCAGAGCTGAGTCACCCCTCTCCTCATTTTTACATCCCCACAACATGAGATGGTGCAAGCTGGATTAAATATCGTTTACTTTTGTGCGAGTTATTCCCTTTGAAGCGTGTGACAATCAGTGAGTCCCGCTAAAGGAGCTGCTCACACACAGAGGGCTCCACAGATGAGAAGCAACTTGAAAGATGCCAAAAAAAAAAAAAAAATTATACAAAATGTCATGAAACTTTATTTTCCAAAGTGTCATGAGAATATGAAAATATCAAAATCATTCATCAGCATCACAGTTTTCACTGTTTTCACAATATACAATCATCTCAGTCACGCTTACATTCAATATATAAAAATATAAAAGGAAACATACATATTATTGCCAAGTAAAACTGAGGCACTTGAGATATTTTGTTTTGCTATTTGAGTGCTGGCAAACTGTTTCTAATGACTGTGCAAAAGTTAGAATAATTTCACCCTAAAAAATAAGTTTGCACTTGTTCCCTAAGTAAAAATGGCTTCAGTATCCCTCTAGTTATATATATTTATACTGCCATTCACAATGCGCCTTTTGGCATTGTTTGTGTGGTTCGTATAAAAAAGTGGAGGACTGCATAACAGCCACTGAGAGACACTGGTACAAACACTGCAGATAACATTGTGAAGGCATACAAAACATTCTAGACATGCAGAAAAGTGCATGAATAGCACAGGTAGGTGAGTACATGGTATGACAAAGCTCAGCACTGATTGCAATCACAGAAACACTGCTTGAAATGAGAAGCACGTGAGCGCAGAGCTATTTCTCACTCTGAAATGAAATCAACCGCTTGTAGAAAAAAAAAGGCTTTGGAACAAACCCTCCTCTCCATGTGATTCCCTGACAGTTCTCCTGGGCTTGAAAAAAATAAAGAAGCAACAGAGGGGTTTTTTTCTGTTTCTGGTGGTGGAAAAGTATCCCAGTTCAGTGTGCTACACAACAACCAGATTCCTCATGCTTGTGCAGAAGAGACATCCTGGAGAAGGTTTTGGAGCAGTTCTTGCATTGGTATTTTTTCACATCCGAATGGGTCTGTAGGTGAGCCCTGAGATTGGACCTGTCCGCAAAAGCCCTGTTGCAGTGAGGGCAGGAAAACGGCTTCTCTCCTGTTAAGGCAGAAATGAGAAAGAAGACATTGTCAAGGATAGCACAGGGACATAATAAAATAATAATGTAATGTAATAATAAAATGTAATGTAATAATAAAAGAGATGTTACAGAGGCATCTTGGCCTGCTATTGAGTATATTATATTGCTGGTTGATTGTAACATAACATCTGTCAAAAAAAAAGCACAACCAAATGGAAACATAGAGGAAGTAATACCATTCTGA